>NW_015162000.1:281785-287224 GCF_001447785.1 Gekko japonicus | reverse complement strand
CCCCCCCCCCCCGGGGAAAAAATCCAGAAAATACACATTTGTTTTCCCTTGGCTTCAAAATTTTACAGAAATTTTACATCTCTACTAATTGTGGGATTGAGAGAAAACTGATTGGACATTAAAATTCCAGTTTCTTGGCTGGAATCAAACCAGCTTCTCAGGGTTGTGCTTTACAGGGTTGCAATTGTTCACAAACAAAAGGATTTGTGGGAGGATGTTCATTATAACTATGGAAATTCTACTCAACTCAGGATATGTGTAATGAACACCAAAGTGTAAATTTCCCTTCTAATTTGGATGTGTGGTGTTTTTGGGGGGTTTGTTTTTACAATTCACCACCAAATCAGGATATTAAAACCCAAATCTCCATCTACCTTGAGGGCCTGATTTCATGCGTTTATAGGTAATTTTCAAGATTTGCTCCTGCTAATTTATTTTCAGCTATGCTATACCCAGCCATTCTGATTTTGTGACATTGATCTCTTATCCAGAGATACCTTTAAATGGTTACAAGATATGTTGTAAGTTCAGAGGGGTGGTGTTTTACAAAATGGCCGTATTATGTTCACAAAGTGAAATCTTAAAACACTATGTTGGCATCACAAAGTTCACAAATCTTACCAGTGATTAGAAGCAGTGTGGCCAAGGGTTCAGTTACTAATATAAACAACAATGAGCAACCTTCATGATTTTTAATTTCACTGAGATAACTTCCCTTGAAGTCAGCTGGTACAGAATGAAGCAGTCCAAATTACTAGCAGGTGCTGGGCAGAACATGCATGTCTCACCTTCCCTGCGGTCACTCCATTGGCAATCAGTTATGGGGCTCAATTCAACATCTTGGTTATCACCTAGAAGGCCCTTCATGGCCTAGGACTCACATACCTCCGGAACCACTGCACCTACTGTGCTCTGCCATGAGCATCTTTTAGATAGTTCTTTGAAGACATGTACCAGAACGAACAAAATGTTCTCTGTTATTTTTCATTTCAATAAATCATGTTTGACACCTCATTCATCTGAGCAAAGCTTTACTCTCCTGCTTTAAATTAGAGGAGCTTTCTGGGGTTTGTTCCAGTAGCAACAGTTGTGATGAAGGAATGCAGGTGCCTTGATCAGCATCAGAGAGGCCCAGCAGACTCATAAAGGCAGGGAGGAGATTGTTTCCTGTTTACAGTGAGGTCAACCGAAGTATTTGCTCACCTGCCAGAAAGAAGCAAAATGAATCACTGTTTGGGATCTCCTGAGTTAAGGCAATAAAGGCTTGGGGATGTTTGCCCTGGTATGATCGGAGAAAGGTTCAAGTCAGCATATATGGGAACTCAAACCCTATTCCAGGATTGGTCAGGGAGAAACCCTCCCAGCTGGGAGGATAAGAGTTAAAAAACTTAACACTGGCCCCGGTCACACCAGGGGGGAAAGGCGCGGCTGAAGTGTGGCTTTTTAGAGCTGCAACAAAAGAGAAGCGCGGCTGCGGGATCAGACAGATTCCCCGAGCCGCCACGCAGTTGCTCCCCAGCATTATCAGATGGGGGGGGGCGGAAGCCACGGACAGGCGAGGAGGCGAGCCCGTTGCGCATGCGCGTGCATGCGCAGTTCAACAGGGCCTCGGATGCTGCGGGGAGACGGGTGCATCGGCGATGCAGACGCCAGCCCGTGCTGCGCATCAACCAGTAGGTAGTACTGTTTTGGTGCTACCTTTTTGACGCATGGTTTCGCCCGGAAGAGACGGATCCAAGACGGGTGCACTCCGCTTCCCAGATGTTGCGGTATGATTGTGCCCGCTTGATGCGCCCCCAATCAGTCCCTCTCGCGTGGCAAATCCTCCCGTGTGACCGGGGCCACTCTGTGTGGAAGCAGGCAAGCCAAGGGTCTGGGAACAGGGGGGAAATGCCGTGAAGTCTGCCCGTTCGGAAGTTCCAGCTTTGTTTGGGTTTGTTCCTCAGAACAGAATGCCCAGATAAAACCTGTGACTTGTAGAACTTAGTTAGCCTCATGTTTTCTTTTTTTTAAAAAAGTTCTGTAACACGTCTGTTGTGCTTTGATACAGTTCTCCAGTGCTCCTGCACACTATTGAATAGAGGTGTATTTTAGCAAATTTAAAAAAATTCTTCTAAAGACCTCAGCCCTCCTGGCTGCTTCTCCATGCATAGACCAAAGACTGGACTAAGGTCCATTAGCGTGCAGTAGACACACAGTCGGTGCCTCAGGTAGCAAAAGAATGGGTCATCTGAGTGGTGGTGGGCTACCTGAATAAGGCGAGAGGGTAGGGCAAGGGAGAAATCCAAGCCCACTCGTGCACGTAGATTCCCCACTGAAAAGTACTGGGTTCGCCGCATGGAGGACTCAGACGACGACATACTATAGCACACGTTTATTGTACTTAACACAGACAAAGACTGCTCTAACGGCCGACAGGGCCAACTATATACATATCCACCCAGCAACCCCCCATTCCCATTGGAGGGTTTGAATGTCCCGCCAAGGTGGCTATTGGTTGGGGCTGGGGGATCCAGGATCCGAAGTTTCCATTGTTCTAGGATCCAAGCTCTTACCTGTGCCGCAGACCCTGGTGGCGGTCCGCGTACATAACACCCACCACCTCTTAAGTACTCTTGGGCAAGGAGAACAGGGAAGGGGTTGGAGGATCATCCCAGCAACTGCCTGCAAGACCAGCCCTGGGGGCATAGAAGAGCCCCAGCCAAGTGGCTCAGCATCTCTTTTATAGCGAACAGAGCAGCAGACTTAAGGCCCTGGGTCTGGATCCCCATTTCGACCATAGAAGCTCGCTGGGTGACCTTGAGCCAGTTAGAAAACATTCAGCCTGGCATGCCTCACAGGGTCATTGTGAGAAAATGGAGGCGGAGAGAATGACGTTCTAAAAGCTGCTCCGAGTCCCAACTGGGGAGAAAAGTAGAATATCTTTTTTCAAATGGAAATACACACATGATCTTAGTCTGCATCACCAGTTAGAAGGATCTGAGGTCGGAGGCATGGGAAAGACCTCCTGAGTCCTTGGAGAGCCACTGGCCTTCAGAGCGAGTGGGGAGACAGTCCACGGCCTCACCTGGTCAGCAGCAATCGTGTACTGCTCAGTCACATGCATAATTCTTCCCACCCACGCCTCTCGAGTAAGCTACATTCCACTCATTTCACAGGCGCTGCCTCTCCCACCTCCAGGCTGAAAATATCTCCTGGCTGTTTTAACATGATCCACGGTGACTTCACTCCCGGACTCTCTCAGAGGTGTGCCTCGCCCTGCTCTTTCCCCGTCCTCTTTCCCTTCGTCCCACCTTGCAGGGTTATTCCACACTTGTTCCACAAAAATGAAACTGGGTTGCTTTTTATTACCACAAGAAGTCGTTCAGGTGTTGCCAAAGTCAAAACAAGATCATGGGCTCACGTTGCAGTCAGATACAGATAAGGATCAAAACACTGGCTTAGGATGGGACTCCGCTGGAAGTTATCTGCGCACAGAGCAGTTTTGATGCAAGAGGACTTCACAATGGAGATAGGGTTTCTGGGGAACTATCTGGGGAACTATCTACACAATCAAATGTCTGCGGAAAATAGTCCATCTCCCCTTTGCAGGTGATCGTACCCAGTTACTGACAGCAGCCCCATTTCTTCCTGCTACACTCACACTGAAAACAATCTTCTTTTTCTTTCTGTGGCATGAATATGTGGGGGGGGGAGTAGCTGTAAAGCGCTGTAGGCTATTCAGGGAAGGGTTCCTGTTAGACCAGTGATGCAAGTTATCAGAAGAAGAACGGGGGCTGCTCGTGCGGTGTTATAGAGCATGTCGCTTTTCCTCTGCCGTGAGATATGGAGAAAGAAAAATCGCCTTGCAGATGCTGTTGAAGAGGGTGGCGTTGAAGAGGGGGCATGCATGGGACTTGGCAAAAAAGAAAAGTTAAAGCAGCTGTCCTGTTCAGCCAGTGCGGAAAGGGGAGAGGAAGTTCTGAACAAAAACCCAGTTGCCAATCAAGAGAGAAATAAAGCAGAGAGTAAAGGAGACAGGGGTCGCAATCACACGCACAATTAGCTGCGCCATAGGCGCGAATGCCGGCCGGATTTAAAGGGCGCGATCAGACGCAAACATCTGGGAAGCGCCCTGCACCCGTCAGCAACTGTTCTACTCTGCCACAGAAGCGGAGTAAAAAGACACCAGGGAAAGTCCCGTAGCAAATGGGTTGCTACGGGCCATGGATGGACTTTCCCCTGTGTGATCACTCCAGCGTGCTCCCATGGCGTCAGGATGGTCTGATCAGGCCATCCCGACTCCATGCCATTGCCCGCCCTTCTCAGTATGCACATCATCGCAAACTCCATAGGGAGCCCTCAGTGTGGAGATGCAAATCATCGATCCCTCGTTGAAGCGCATCGGGAACACATGGGGGGGAAAATAACACCGACTCACCTGCAGTTGCATCTGATCACGCAGTGGAGGGCTGTGCCTGCAGCTTCCAAGGACTGTGTGATCACGCAACTGTGGGTCAAACTGTGTATTTGAAATCTCATGATTTATATTCATGGCTATATGGGGATGTATGTCACTAATAGTGTATTCTTGTACAATTTGTAAATTGAGCGCACACATCGTGGAATTAGATTTAATAATATATTACACAGTGTTTTTTTGGTTTGCACGTCTTTTACACTGTGGCCCTATGTTTAGATTACCTCAGTTGAAGCAAGGAGAGAAAAGAAACAATATTGTGGGGGGGGATGTGACGAGGGAAAACAGAGTGATATCCAGGTTGGTTTTAGAAAGAGTAGGTTCAAATGGAAGCCAGAAGGAAAGAGAAGGGTCTGAATGGCCTAGCTCTCCCTCTGTATGCACATCTACTCCATTCCTTTACTCAGGTACAATTAGTTGCTGCCCAGAGAAGGCTCTTTTCAGCAGCCCCCCATCTGAGACACCTTTCAGGAGAGGTAGGAAGACTCCCAACTTGCTAACCTTCTAGAGGCAGCTGCAAATCAGAATTTTTTAAAAGGGTTGTCACAACTACTCTGTTTTAACCATGTGGTTAGTTATGCTGTGTCTTTAACTTTCTTGTTATTTCTCTCTCTTTGGATATATAACACTGCCACCAGGAATTTAATTCCAATCCGATTAATTAACCTTTCCCAAATTATCATGCCCAAGCTCTAAGCCTCCTCCGTTGGACTATGTGGTCCTGAGGATGAGACTCTAGTATTTAAATAGCATAGGACTCCAGGTTAACAAACAAAATAAAACTTTATTTTAACAAGAAGCATATTGGTTTCAAGATGTTTTGTAACTTATCTCGTCAGTGGATAAAACAGTGTGTGTTAATAACTTCTGGCTGAGGTGCCACACACTTTCACTTCACAACCACGCCTCTTCATCAGATCCTTTCTCCTCAGAATGTGCTTTGTCCAAGCTCTGATATATTTTCCTCCGCTAACTCTTTC
>NW_015162000.1:253887-281753 GCF_001447785.1 Gekko japonicus | reverse complement strand
CCCTTTGTTTTATCTCAGGTTTCTGTCAGCTCCCCCCTTATAATACTTTGGCAATATTAGGATTTGACTCTCTCTAGTCACTAATATAAGGGGCTGCGGTGGCTCAAGTGGTTAAGACGCTGAACTGCAGGCTGTGGAAGGTCGGTAGTTCAGCAATTCGAGACCCGAGTGTGCCGCATGACGGAGTGAGCTCCCGTCCCTAGTTCCAGCTCCTGCCAACCTAGCAGTTTGAAAGCAAGAAATTGCAAGTAGATAAATAGGTACCACTTCAGTGGGAAGGTAACAGCTTTGGTGTTTAGTCATGCCGGCCACATGACCACGGAAACGTCTTCGGACAGCACTGGCTCTTCGGCTTTGAAACGGAGATGAGCACCGCAACCCTAGAGTCGGATTCGACTGGCTTTCGAGCAAGGGAACCTTTACTTTTACCTTAGTCACTAATATGCCCTCTATAAGTATTCTGCTTTCCTTACCTAGAATCCTAATCCTTTCCACAGCACTATATGGGATTCTAATCAGAAGACTGATTTTTCAGACTCTGTAGACTGCTGACTGACCACAGCTGACTATTAATGGCTGACTTCTCTCTCACCACATACATACTTCTTAGCTCCACCCATACATTCTCAGTCATCAACCAATCACCTCACTCACTCATCCCCCTCTTTCACCCCCACTTGTTCTTCTGCAACTTACCAAACATTTAAAGAAACACAGACTTAAAACTTTAAATCATTACAAGGGGTTTTGGGGCCAGTTAAGGGGGTTGGGGGGGGGGGGGGGGCTAAGGCAAGGCATAAAAAGGGGAGTGTTCAATTGATGAATCAAAAGAGAGAGCAGAGGGATGATAGTTCTATTGCTATATTGGCTGTGTTATTTTGCTTATTTGTGTTTAGCTGATTGATTTCATTGTTTTGTTTTTATTCTTTATCTTTTTTGTTACCCACATTGGGCAGGCTTAAGAATATTATACATGAATAAAATCTATAGGTGGAGAAGAGGTACAGTTTTAGTTGCTTGAACTGGATTTCACTCTACCTTAAGATGCAAAGGAATTTGGCATTCCTTTCTTAAAGGTAAAGGTTCCCTTGCTCGAAAGCCAGTCGAATCCGACTCTAGGGTTGCGGTTCTCATCTCCGTTTCAAAGCCGAAGAGCCAGCGCTGTCCGAAGACGTTTCTGTGGTCATGTGGCCAGCATAACTAAACACCAAGGCGCACAGAACGCTGTTCCCTTCCCACCGAAGTGGTACCTATTTATCTCCTTGCAATTTCTTGCTTTCAAACTGCTAGGTTGGCAGGAGCTGGGGGCAGAGACGGGAGCTCACTCCGTCATGCAGCAACTCGGGTCTTGAACTGCTGAACTACCGACCTTCCACTGCCTGCAGTTCAGCGTCTTAACCACTTGAGCCACTGCAGCTCCTATTCCTTTCTTAGTATCTGAAAAAATAAACTCGCAAAAGTTTATATCCCCCAAATCATGTTGGTGTCTAAGGTGCTACTGATCTCAGATCTATCACAGAGAAAGTGACATACTATTCATTCATAGACCAATGGCAGTTTTCAACTGAATGGTGGAAGTTTCCATTTTGAGGAATTCTTTTTCTATATGTGTGCAGGCTGTCTTGCTGCATACTGCTGCATGTTTTTAAAATCCAGGCACAGGAATTACCATGTAAAATAGCAGATCTAAGACACAGTAAGTGTTTCATTCCTTGGGGGTGGGGGGGGTGAGACAGCCCAGAAAAGAAGACTCCATTATAAATCATGTGTTTAAATGCTACTCACAAAGCTGCAGAGCCACTGCCTTGGGCAATTGTCTAATTTGTCAGCTAAAATTTACTCTCTTGATAGAAAACTAGCCCATTCATGCATCTTGAAGGGTAATTACTCATGGGGGGAAATCTATCCAAGGAACAGTTAGTGTACTAACACAGAATAGCAAAGATATCATGTAAGGTTTGGGAGCTATCGCTCTGTGGCGATGAATTAGCGCTTTCCTATCTCTTTTCTGGTCAATGTTTTTGCCAGATTTTTGATTGAATGTGCCTTCTTACTTTTGATAGCTTTGGGGAGTGGGGTTGTAATCACTCATCAGTCTGTTCCAACCAACAGTCCCTCTAAGCTGTGGAGCCTTGCGAGCAAAAATTCTACTTTGTGAGCTACCTGCACTAAAGTTGTGAGTGAGCAATTTGGCTACTGCATGAATTAGTTTGCTCTGGAGCCCTCCTTCCTGAGCTAAGATAAAAATGTGTGAGCTGGAGGCTAAAAAACTGTGAGCTAGCTCACAATAACTCAGCTTAGAGGGAACACTGGCTCCAACATAGACTTGCACACAGGAACACACCAGGCCATATGGTCCAGTGATTTCAATATACTTTACTCATTTGTCTGCCCCACGTTAAAGACAGGTTAAACCGTGGCACCACACACGCCTGCACAACAGGACACAGACCTACAATACAGAATGAAAAGACATCTGCCTCATCTCATGTTACATAGACTCCTCCGAGGGTTGCCAGTTCCCCCCAGGGCACCAGCAGCGGATGGGCAGGCAGGGTTGTCAGATCCAGGTTGGGAAACTCCTGGGGATTTGGGGGTGGAACTTGAGAAGGACCTCAGTGAGGTACAAGGCTACCGAGTCCACCCTCCCAAGCATCCATTTCCTCCAGGGGAATTGATCTCTAGTCTGGAGATGAGCTCTAATTCTGTGGAATCACTAGGTTCCACCTGGAGGCTGCTAGGATCCCTAACTCCTCCTCCTGACCCCACCCCAGTTAGATGCTCACCTACCACACATAAAGAACCATTACAAGTACACAGCTGGGTCAGACCAGTGGCCCATCTTGTCCAGTTGCCCTGGAGGACCATTCACGCAGTAGTCAACCAGTTGCCCTGGAGGGCCCTCCTGTTATGGCAAGTTGTCAATAAGGTTCAGGGAACACAGGAAGGCTAGAAACAAGCAGGAAAGGACCCAAAGGTCAAGGCAGAAGAAGAAGAGATTGGATTTATACCCCGCCCTTCACTCGAAGTGGCTTACGATCTCCTTCCCTTCCTCCCCCTCACAACCAACACCCTTGAGGACTTGTAGCTAATCTCTTAGTTGATACTGATCCAAATGTGACGTTGGCAGTGGCAAAGTTTTTATCTGTAACCCTGGGTGGTATTAAATGAATTGACTCTTTTAGGCAGTTAATATATATTTGGTAACCAAATTGCTTAATTTTGTGAAATTGTAACTGTAATGTACTGTATGTATATATGTTGTATTTTGTATTATACCCTGTCTATTTGCTTATGACTTATGGGTCTAAGAGCAATAAAAATGAATGGAATGGGGGGGAAAACACCCTTTGAGGCAGGTGGGGATGAGAGAGCTCTGAGAGAACCTAGCTGGCTGCATGTGGAAGAGTGGGGAATCAAACCCAGTTCTCCTAGATTAAAGTCCACATTCCTCACCCCTACACCAAACTGGCAGAAGTTGAAGCTGGAGACTAGGCCTCCCTTACAAGAGAGAGGCTGGCAGGCCTGCACTAGAAAGCTGGAGCTTAGAAATCAGCTACTCCCTAGGCTAAAGCGCAAGCTGGTTCAAAGTCGAGATGTGAAACAGGATTCACCTGCAGTGTTGTATGCAGAACTGTGAGTCCCTCCCTTTTCTGTAGCCAGGGCTAGGTCCCTAATCTGCAAAGAACTATACAGTTGCCTAACCCTAACCTTAATCCTGAGGGAGGGAGGAGCCCTGAACAGCCAGGCTCCTATATCTGGTCCAGGCGCCAGCTCTATCCCTCCATCTCCTCTGGGAAAGAATCCGGAGGTGCAGGAGGTGGACAGACCCATTCAGGGGTTTCTTGGTCTGCTGGAATGGGATTATGCTGTTGGAAAAGAGGCAGGGGGTCTTCCAGGGAGGTTTTGGAAGGCACATAGTTTGGGGCACAGTTGAAGCCCGAGGAAGCTCCTCTTGTGAGGAGACTTCACCCCATTTGCAGGAGGGGCTAGGGGAAGCCTTGACAAGTCCTCAAAAACAGGGCAGAGAGGCCAACACTTTCCCCTGGTGTTGTGTACAACAACTGGTATTCAGGAAGTTACTGCCTCTGAATGTAGAGTTTCCCTTCAGTCACCATGGCTAGTGGCCCCTGGTAGATCTAGCCTCCATGAATCGAATCTATCTTTAAAAGCCTTTTAGGATAACTGCCATAACTACATCGATGGACAGTGAATTGCATGATTTATTTTTGACTTAAGTACTTCCTTTTGTCTGACCTGAATCTGTTCCCCATCACAATCACTGGATGTCCCCTGTAGACCTCTATCAGGTCCCCTCCTAGGCTGTCTTTTCACTAAATTGAAAAGCACCCAACTCTTCAGCAACCCTACATTTGGGCACACATCCCATTACATTCTCTCACAATCACTTCCTGACACGAGGCTGTTAAACAGCTTGCCCTGTTCTGAAGACACAGAATAAAATGCCATTTGTTCATCGACCTTTCCTTTTTTTTTTCTTCTCACTTTTCCATCGCAAAAGGCAACTTTATATTATTTTAATACTTCCCAAATCCTATACTGTTCAGTGTGAATTTGAACCATCATAATCTGACACTGTGAGCTGTGGTGGCTCAAGTGGTTAAGACACTGAACTGCAGGCTGTGGAAGGTCAGTAGTTCAGCAGTTCGAGACCCGAGTGTGCCGCATGATGGAGTGAGCTCCCATCTCTAGTTCCAGCTCCTGCCAACCTAGCAGTTCGAAAGCAAGAAATTGCAAGTAGATAAATAGGGACCACTTCGGTGGGAAGGTAACAGCATTCCGTGCACCTTGGGGTTTAGTCATGCCGGCCACATGACCACGGAAACGTCTTCGGACAGCGCTGGCTCTTCGGCTTTGAAACGGAGATGAGAACCGCAACCCTAGAGTCGGTCTCGACTGGCTTTCGAGCAAGGGAACCTTTACCTTTACCTAATCTGACACGACTTCTAGAAATGCAATCTTAGACTTTGATCTTCAGTGTACACCGCCACAGATGAGTCTTCCAGGTTCCAGTTTATATTATTTGTCAGCGGGATTGAACTATCATTGAAAACTTACTTGATTAAACCTCCTGTCATGTGACTGAAGTGCAAGGCAACTCCTTCCCATTTGCTCTTTCAGTGTAACATAGCTAAATCGTTCATTTAGATCTTGCCCGGGGTCCACTAATAGTTTAGGAGAAGATTTAATCATCCTCTCATCCACTGTCAGGCTTTTGTTTTATTGAGTCACATTTTTAAAAAAATTGTGATCAGTAAATTTACTTTCCAAAAGTAGTGTAATATGGGAAGAAAGGCAATGGGTACAGGGGGAGTATGAAAGACAATGTTAAGTGTTTGCTTTTAAATCAAATAACACCATTTGTAATATCAGATGAAGAGGAAATGTGGTACCTAAATCATTCTAGCAAAACTAAAAAAGTAGCAATATGAATTAATGATTGACTGGAAGTTTATTCATCTGTTTGCTTTGGTATTCATAAAAAATGCATCGTTACCTTAGTAACCCCAACATCATACAGACTTTAGTCTATCCTTGATCTAAAGTGTACCCTCTTAGAGAAAAGCATACAGTTTCTCATGAGAACACTTCTCTTTCCCCCCCCTTTTGTTTGTAAAGGAAGAAATAATGAATTACCTTCTCTTTAATGGGATTTTTTTTATCTTTCTCCCCCTCCCCCCAAAATTTTAAACTGAGGAACACTTTGCACTTCCATAATTTGCCATCCTAACTCCACACTGGATGCTTTTTTTTTTTAATGCAAATACATTGTTGACAAGGTCTAGTTTCCCCTCTTCCTGATCTCTGCTCTTAAAAGATTTGTCTTATATTTCGACTTTTCTGTGTTTGTACCTGCTAACATACATGTTAGGAATCTCTTCCTTAGTTAGAAAGCAAGCAGATCACATTCAGTTTCCAGGCTGCAAACCAGATGACCTGGTGGTTGCATTATGGTATTCATTCACGGTAGCAGTGCCATGAGGAGAGGTGCCCTGCTCCTTCCTGGGTCTTG
The DNA here is from genome assembly GCF_001447785.1 of Gekko japonicus. Classification (NCBI taxonomy): domain Eukaryota; kingdom Metazoa; phylum Chordata; class Lepidosauria; order Squamata; family Gekkonidae; genus Gekko; species Gekko japonicus. Next base: position 275,719 of record NW_015162000.1, on the reverse strand, counting down.
TTGCTCCTTCTTCTCCCCTGTCCACTGAAGGAAGTATATCTTCCTGAGTAGGTATAAATTACCTGCCTACCATTTTCTTCTCACCTTGACACAGAGAGTACTCCATCTTCCTGTGTTATACCTCTGAGGATGCCAGTCACAGCTACTGGCGAAACGTCAGGTCCTACAATGCCAAGACCACGGCCACGCAACCCGGGAAATCTACAACAGCTAGTAGGACTTTGATTCAACCCTATAGCAAAGGTGGTGAGGAAAGGAATGAGCTGCCCCCTTAGAAATATGTCATGCCCCCTGTATTCTCAGTCTTCAGTTTAGAAAAAGGAGTACATCTCTAGATCCTTCTTTGGAGGCGATGCAAGGGGAAAGTGCCAGTCTTAGACCAGACAAGGGAGTAGAGCTCTTGCCCAGAGCCGGCTAAGCCCTACTGGACCCAGTGCATTCTCACATGCCCCATCCCGTCACAGTTCCTACCTTCCTCTTCCCTTTCTTCCTAGTTTGTTTCCTTTCAAGGGGGAGCAGTGGGCAGAAATTCTGAGCCAAGGGGGAGCCATGCGTAGAAGGAGGGGGGGGAATGAAACGCCAGTTTCACTCAGCCTGGAGTATTTTTTGTCGTCATGACTTGCAAACCACCTTGCTTCCACCTTACCTTTGTGAAAGATTGTGTTCCCCTGGGCATGTGCAGAATATCATTTGGTTTTGTTTGTGAAGAGGTGTGTGCAGTTTAGCACTGCCATTTTCTAGGTAGGCAGACCTTAGCTTCTCCTCCTCACTGGACTGGCTGCAGGCAGAGATTGCACACAGAGGACCTCCCTGCAGCCACCCCAATATTATCCTTTTCCATGATCTCACCAGATCTCGGGAGCTGAGCAGGGTCAGCCCTGGCTAGTGCTTGGACAGGAGACCCCCAAGAAAGTCCAGGGTTGTTATGCAGAGGCAGGCAATGAGAAACCACCTCTGAACATCTCTTGCCTTGAAAACCCTGTGATGTCGTCTTAAGCCAGGTGTTGTCGTAAGTCAGCCGTGACCTGATGGCACTTTCTACCACCACCATGGAAGCAAAGGAGGTTTTTCCTTTCCTCCATCTTAAATGGAACAGACTTGGGAGGCTCACGCGACATGTTTGCAATGAATACAATGTAATGTGGGACCTCCCTCAAAAGCAGGGCATCCCACTGGCCACAAAGGGCAACGTCCTTGTGTGGAATCTCCTGACCACTGCCGGTATGTCCAAGGGAAGGAGCAGATGGGTTCTACATCACTTTCTCAGTCCAATATCAACTGAGTGTGCACCCCAGGTAATGTCTAACACACCACTCCTTTTGAACATCACAGACGTGTAGCAGTTCTTTGACAGAGAAGTTGATGTGAATCGTTCCCTGACAACAGGGGCATTTGAAAAACTCTGGAACCGTCCATTTCTAGAAGCCTGCTTGCTGCATCCATCTATCTTGAAACTCAGTTTTGAGTCTGGAGAAAGGGGAAGGGAGGGTGGACATATGACCGTTTGGCTTTCATACATTTTCAGACCAATCTCATACCCCATGGAACAGGGTTCTCACGGCTTCTAAGACTTAGGCAGAAAGCTCAAACCACCATCAGACCCATTATTTGAGTCATCAGCTGTAGGTCTGGCGAGGGGCTCACTACTGAATCAGAGTTACAGGCGTCACATCTTCACCACTGATTGTTCTGTAGGACCTGACTGACTTGGCCTGTGGGAGGAGGGGAAAGGCCTTGAAACACCTGAAGAGTGTTCCTACAGCTCCACCTGTTGGACCACCCGAAGGCAGGAAGCCCGGTTTAGATGCACCATTCCCTCTTTATTATTAACTATTTTGATTAGGGGTCTGCAGCCTTTTACAGTTCAAGAGCCAGAGTATGACAAAGTTGAGAGCAAGAGATCCACAGAGAACCAGTATAAGAAAGCCCCTTTGCATAACTGAAAAATGTGCATTACTGATCATTGCCAGGTTGATTAAGAATTCTTACATATTCTGTAGCCTAAACCCTGATTGCTGAAAATCATTAAATGGAAAGTGGCACATGCAAGGTCTCACAATAAATAAAACATGATTGTGTTAGTCAGGGCTTTTTTTGTAGAAACAGCCCAGCAGGAACTCATTAGCATAACAGGCCACGCCTAACAGCAGAAACTCATTAGCATATTAGGCCACACCCATGCCTTTCCTTGGCTTGCCCGGGTGTCCCGTGGCTGCGGGGAACCCGGGCTAGCCAGCCCTTGGACAGGATAGGGAAGGCACGGGGAGGCATTTAAATGCCTCCCCAATCCTTCCAGGTCCCCCCTGGCCTGCCTGCCTCGGAGTCACCGGGGGTGTGTGTCGCTCTCCAGGCCTTCCCTCTGTAGCCACTTACGCACAGAGGTTTTGGCTGTAGTGGGCGTGGCCAACTCTGAAGCCAGCCGGAACTCCATTCCTGTGCGTTCCTGCCCCAAAATAGCCCTGGTGTTAGTGTACTGGCAAAGAGCTGTGTATGTCTTGCACTTGGATCAGTGGCAACTGTTCACCTCTATCATAGCTTTCCTTTTCTGTAAAGCTCTTCTACATTCTGTGCTGCTGCGTGTTAACTGGGAGTTAATGGGTTAACCCAGTCTCATGTTCACACATGAAAATATTTTTAAAGAGATTAATAGCCCCAAATGTGTATCGAACCTGTCTGAGTAATCCCTGTAGTATAGACCCGTCCATAAGCAAATCTGTTCTCAGAACATATTTGTCTATCCCAGCAAAAGGTGTCTGGGTAAGATGCATTAAAATGGGACTTAAGTTAGTCATGCCTTACTTGTTCTGTTGAATTTAATGGGGCTGAGACACAATGAAGCCTAGCTGGGCTGGGGCAGGGTTACCTCTGCCCAACACTAGTCTAAACTATTATGAAGCTGACAGGGGGGGAAATGACAATGCAGGAATTGATTCTAGTGGGATTTCTGTGTAAATATTAACAGCCTTCCTGCACTGGGCTTCCTTACACCTTTCTAACAGAAGTCCAGTTAAAAAAATGGAAATATTTCAAACCTCCTGAAGAAGAGGAAGAAGAAGAAGAAGAGATTGGATTTATACCCCGCCCTTCACTTGGCGTCTCAGAGCGGCTTACAAACTGCTTTCCCTTCCCCTCCCCACAACAGACACCCTGTGAGGTGGGTGGGGCCGAGAGAACTCTGACACAAACTGCTCTTTTTCAAGGACAGCTGTGCCAGAGCTTGTGACTGACCCAAGGTCACATCAGCAGGTGCAAGTGGAGGAGTGGGGAATCAAACCCGGTTCTCCCAGATTAGAGTCCGCACACTTAAACCACTACAGGAGGAGGAAGAGGAGGAGGAGGAGGTGGAAGGCTTCATTTATATCCAAAGGCAATCCAAGCCCAGCCCCAAGGCATAAATATAAGCACTGCACACCCATGACATTCAGTGGAAGTGAAAAAGCTCCCTGCCTGCCTTTGGCTGTGCCTGCAGAACCACAGGCCACAGCACAGTTTAGGATGCGGACTAAATCCTGCAATCCAAGCACACCAGTCCCAGCATGCCAAGACACTCATCTTGGAGGGCAGTGCAGGTGGCAGGGGGTGTAAGTTCCAGTCCTGCCTTCCTCTTTGGATATTGCTGTGGACGGTTTAGCTGTTTCAGAAATGGCAGAACAAAGTCTGAGTCCAGTGGAACCTTTAAGACCAGCAAAGTTTTATTCTGGGTATGAGCTTCCGTGTGCACGCACACTTCCTCAGATACAATGAAACAGAAGTCACGAACCATTACATATAGGTAGAGGGTGGGGAAGGTGTTGCCACGAAAAGCTAAGGTCTTATTCACAGGTCTTACCAATTGCCCTTAATCCAATCTTATCTACATTTATGGCTCAGTTGCTTATGCAGCTTGACTCTAATTAGCTCTTCCCAAATTCAGAAACAAGCTTGAGCCACAAGGAGAACTGCAGTGCTCCCCAGCACCACAGCCTTCAGAGCGCTGCCACTCTCGAAAGGTGCCAGTTCCACTTTTACAGCCTTTGGCAGACTGTTATTTCCTGCCAGCTCCATGGCACTATCCAACCACCCAGACCATTACTCCCCATGGGTAAGCGCACAGATACACATCCAGCACCCACCTCTGCTATGTGCAAACCCAGCACTTTTTTCTGAATCCCAGCTCCTGTCCCTGACCTTGGCCTTACCCCCTCCCCCCCCTTCCATTCGGACTGTTACATAAGGCAGCGCTGGAGTGCAGATGGCCCAGGGAGGGTGCATGTGTTTTGGCTTCACTGCTTAATATTGAATCCTCCGTGTGCTGCCGAGGGAGGGAGGTAGAAGAGGGGCTGTGCACATTTGGGTTGGAGGGTTAGCAGGCTCTGGCTCACCCAACTCGGAGGGCCTCGTCTGCCCCCAACCCATGGCTTTCTGTATGCATTGCGCCCCTTACATAAGCTCTGGGCTTTTCTCTCTCACCTGGGCTGCTTGCGCATAGTGTGCCCAGCCCAGCCAGTTGCTCCGTTCACATGCTTACATAAGCGGGCATGTTTGGCAAGCTGGCCAGCTGCTTTCCGCAGGTGCCTGTGTCGATGGACGCCTTCCCTGGGCTGCCTGCAAGTGGGAAGCCACCTGGCTGGACTGAGGAGGTGGGGGCAAAAATAGGGCTGTGGCTGCCAGCCCACAGGTGGGCCTGGAGATCTCCCGCTATTACAACTCATCTCCAGCTGACAGAGATCAGCTCTGCTGGAGAAAACAGCTGCTTTGCAGGGTGGACCGTATGGCATTGGGCCATGCTGAGGCCCCTCCCCTCCCCAAACCCCGCCCTCTCACACCTCCACCCCCAAAGTCTCCAGGTATTTTCCAACCCAGACCTGGCAACCCTATGACCTAAGAGATTGTGCCTGCCACGCATGAACAGCCACCCATCTTTCCAGCAGCCCAGGTGTCGTAGGCAGGAACCCAACATGCTCTGGCCAGAGGAGGAGGAGGAGGTGGTGGTGAGGGGACTGGCTGCACAGAGCTCGGGGCCAAACCAGCCCTCCTCACCCCTTCTGGTTGCCAGTTCCAGGCTGAGCAATCTGGGGGAGGACCCTAGGGAGTAGGGTTGCCAAGTCTGGGTTGGGAAATACCTGGAGACTTTGGGGGTGGAGCCAGGAGAGGGCGTGGTTTGGGAAGGGGAGGGTCCTCAGCATGGTACAATGCCATAGAGTCCATCCTTCAAAGCTGCCATTTTCTCCAGGGGAGCTGATCTCTGTCAGCTGGGGATCAGTCCCGTTGCTTGTGGGCCAGATAAGAGCCCTGGACGGCCCAGTTCCAGCCACTGGGCCTCATGTTTAACACGTCTGGTGTAAAGCCTCTGTGCGTCCAATGCAAATGATCTTTTTTTACATTCAGCCCAATAGGTCTGACTCTGAGGTTGGCAGTCATGATAGTTCCAAGACCCTGTATTGTCAGAGGTGCTGAAGGAGAAACTGGATGTACAGCTGGTAGACCCAACTTAGATCTAACATATTTTGATTCAGGCAACTGGGCGGGGGGCTGTCTTTTCTGGAAGATAGTTGTATGCAATGTTCCCTTTAAGCTGTGGAGTCTTGTGAGCAAACATTCTACTTTGTGAGCTCCTGGCATTGAAGTAGTGAGCGAGCAATTTGGCTGCTGCATAAATCAGCGTGCCCTGGAGCCATCCTTCCTGAGCAAAGGCAAAAATGTGTGAGCCGGAGGCTAAAAAACTGTGAGCTAGCTCACACTGACTCATCTTAGAGGGAACACTGGTTGTATGTGCACAGTTGCTGTACATTCCATTACGTTCTAGAATGACCAAGAATCAGATCCCCAGGCAGAGGTTATATGAATGACAGAATTAAGTTATGAATAAAGTTGTAATAAAGTTGGTTGGCTGGAGATCTCCCACTATTACAACTGATCTCCAGGCGACAGATGAGAAGAGAGAAGAAGCAGAGATTGGATTTATATCCCGCCCTTCACTACCCAAAGGAGTCTCAGAGCGGCTTACAAACTCCTTTCCCTTCCCCTCCCCACAACAGACACCCTGTGAGGTGGGTGGGGCTGAGAGAGCTCTTAACAGGAACTGCTCTTTTTTCAAGAACAGCTCTTGTCAGAACTACGGCTTGCCTAAGGTCATCCAGCCAGGTGCAAGTGGAGGAGTGGGGAATCAAACCCGGTTCTCCCAGATTAGAGTCCGCACACTTAACCACTACACCAAACTGGCTCAGTTGATCAGTTCATCCAGAGAAAATGTCCGCTCTGGAAAGTGCACTCTATGGCATTATACCCTCCCCAAACCCCACCCTCCTCAGGCTCCACCCCCAACATGTCTAAGTATTTCCCAACCTGGACCTGGTAACCCTAGTTATGATGAGCAAGATTGGTTCTCAAGAGCAGGGTCTCTAGGCCAATTGAGTTATCTTTGCTTTCTCCCATATAAAGGAATGGACGTCATTCATCTCTGTGGCAAAAAAGTGATAAGCAAAACTTTGCCCCATCTCATGGACTCTGTCAGATGTGCATCTTTAAAGGCCAGTCCATTTCAGCCTCATGGCTGTTGGGCAAATTTGCTGAATCCAAAGATGGTTATTTTAGCGGTGAAATGGAGTAAGGAATCCAAATGGCAAAGGGAAGGAGTGAGTGTACAAACCTATGGTACATTCCTGATCCAAATCTGCCGAAGGTCTGCAAGCAAAGGAAGATGTTATCTGAATTACCTAAGACATCTTTCGTCAGTTGCAGTAAAGATAGGCTCAAATCAATCTGTACCCCCCATCCTTGTTTTTCCCCCCATTCCTTCTAAGATTGCTTTTGTTTTCACTTACAGCTTCTCCATGGTAGACTAGAACATTCCTACCGGTTGGTTTCTGACAAACTGTTGGAATTGCGGAAGATGATAGAGTATGACTAATCATTGGCCAATGTGGTGAATACCTCAAGGCCCCAGAAAATATAAAATAGTGATGACAGTCTGTTGGTGCTGAAAAGATAAATTGGTCGTGTTTACTTTGTAGTTCCAGACTATGAGCCCCAGGGGGAAAGATCACAAATTGATTCATCAATACAACCTTCTTCACCGCTGATTCGTTGTTCGGCTGTGCTGATCGATGGCAAACTATTCAGATTATTGGGCATTCTGAAAACCTGCAGTTAAGGTTTAACTGGAATCGTAGGCCACAATCTCAGCTGAGTTGTTTCTGTGAGAAAAGTGAAGTCCCCCAAGCATGTCTAAGCACCTAACTGTATATTGAAACTGTTATGTATTGGGACTGAAACATTGCAGGACTGTGCTGCCAGAGACAGGGTGAGCTTGGAGCCGAATAACAATAGACCAACAGGATTCTGGCAGTAACCAATTAAGATGTAAAGTTTTGTAAATAGCCCATCGTTGGGAGTGGGGTGTGTTGGGGTGGGGCCACTGCAGGCAATATAATGGAGCTGAGGCTCTGGTCTACAGTCTTGTTCTTGCTGAAATCACTGAATAAGGTAGAGCTGATCACGACAGGGAGTCTCTTCATCCATGGAACCCGCTATTTAACAGAAACCTTAGTCAATTGGATGAAAATTAAGCATTCAGCGGTTCGAGACCCATGTGCCGCGTGACAGGGTGAGCTCTGTCTCTGGCTCCAGCTCCTGCCAACCTAGCAGTTCGAAAGAAAGAAATTGCAAGGTACCGCTTCGGTGGGAAGGTAACAGTGCTTTGTGTGCCTTGGTGTCTAGTCATGCCAGCCACATGACCACGGAAATGTCTTCGGACAGTGCTGGCTCTTCGGCTTGGAAACGGAGATGAGCACCGCGTCCCTAGAGTCGGATTCGACTGGCTTTCGAGCAAGGCAAGCCTTTACCTTTACTAGCTCCCAGCACACATGTCTGCATGTTCTAGAAAGCTGCACTGAGTCATAGCCAGGGTTGCCAATTCTGGGTTAGGAATACCTGGAGATTTGAGGGTGGAGCCTGGGAGGGTGGAAATTAGGGAGGGGAGAGACCTTGGTCGTAGGGATGGGCACGAGCCCGAAAGTTCCAGTTCAGTTCAGGGCAAGCCACAGCTTGGAGAAAGGGGGGGAGATGGCCCAGGAAGGGTTGAATGGCCACTGCACCCCATCCCCCACTCAGGGTCTTTCTTCTAGTACAAAGATGTCACTCAGTGCCAAGCGCTGAACATCTCCTGTGCATCTTTGAAAGGGAGGCTAGGGAGCATTTTTTTAAGTCTCTCTTCATCTCTCCAGACATAGTTGTGTTATTAAATTAATTTACTTGTGTCACAACAACCTTAAATTTACCAGAGCAACTGTCTCCGGCACGACTGCAATGAATGGGCAGAGCAACAGCACCTGGAGGAGACGATGTCCGGCCACTTTCCAAAATCTTAGTCCTTTGACACAATCAGTTCTACTGGATCCTTTTAAAAAATATTCACCTTTCAAGTCCATTTTTGACTTAAAATAATTGCAAATTCCAGAAAGCCAAATAAGATTAGTTGTTGTCACTGTTGTTAGTAAGTGCTGCTAATTTCAGCTGGCCAAATAGGGGGGGAAATTTTCCCCTGAAATTTCAGTTTCCATTTTGGCTGTACTATTTGAACTCTGTCTGATCAAGCCTCAGGGCTGGCTCTTGCCCAACCATAACAACATAAGAGAAGCCATGTTGGATCAGGCCAATGGCCCATCCAGTCCATCTCTCTCTCTCTCTCTCTCTCTCTCTCTCTCTCTCTCTCTCTCTCTCTCTCTCTCACACACACACACACACACACACACACACACACTTCCCAGGCTTAATTTTTCACCTCATCCCCCCCTTCCAGACTTAATTTTTCACCTCTGCATCCCCCCCTTCCTTGCCCTTCCTTGCACCCTCTGCTTCCTGGTCTTCACTCTCTGCATCTTCCTTCTCCAGCCAGTCAGCCTGCCTCCTTTCTTTCTCCTGCCTCCCTTCCTACCCATCATTGTTTCTATGGGGTAGCCCTCCAGGCTGTTAGATCTGGCCTCCAGAGGCCAGGTCTACCTTCTGCTGGCTACCATAGCAGTAGACCTGGCCTCCGGAGAACAGGTCTACCCACTTTTGTCTACCTGCCCTAGCCCTGCACTGAGCAAAAAAGTCAGCACGCTAAGGGCTAAAAAGTTGTGCACTAGTGCACCCTAGTACAACGTGGTGGGAACACTGAACAGGAGCCCCAAGGCTCAGAGCCTGCTCTGCCTGTGATCTTGGTTACTGAAAGAACAAAAGATGAACTGTTTCCATCAACTCCCTCCACCACATCTGTGAAAGGGAAGCTCCAGCAGCACAGAGGCAGAAACTAGGACCTGCCTTTCCCCCCACTGTAGGCATGGTGTAGACCCACACACATGTATGAATGTGTGCGCACACAATGAAAGCTCAAAGAAAGGGGGGGGAACATGTTTCAGTGGCAGAACACCCGCTTTGCACTCTGTCCCAGGTTCAATACTCGGCATCTCCAGATTTTAAAAAAGAATCAGATAGTAGGTGATTTGAAAGACCTCTGTCTGACACCCTGGAGAGCCACTGCCAGTCTGAGCAGGCTGTCAGCCAGGCCTGTGTATTACCCTGGTGGCCATGAGAGTGTGTGTGTGTGTGTGGGGGGGTAACTGTGGAATCTTTAGTTTCTGCTGAGTTACTCTTGTTTTACTTATCTCTCTCCCTGTAAGCCGAGCCATATAACCTCGAGTGCCTGGTGTCTCCTTTCCCTTAGGAACGCTGGCCCGTTAGCTTGGTGGGCTCCTACCTGTCATCTGATTGGCCCTGAGTCATTTTGGTCCCCCTGGAATTCTGTATATCTATTAGCTTCGCACGCTTTATCCTCAGTTCTATCATGAGACAGTTAAGATACCTGAATGCCATAAAGATCTCAATAAACTTTAATTCTTCTGAATGACTGCTGTTGAGAACTGATTGATTTAGGAGTCTGACACAAGCAATACTAACCCTGAGAGATGAAAGGTCTGACTCAGCAAACAGCCTCAGGTGTTCATATGTGCAAATCCAGGGTACTTGGTCCCAGACCTGGAAGGGGTGTCCATTGGCTAAAGTGGATCTGGTTGGGCCATTCACTCATAAGAACATAAGAACACAAAAGACGCCAATGTTGCATCAGGCCAAAAGCCCATTCAGTCCAACACTCTGTCACACAGTGGCCAAAAATACCAGGTGCCATCAGGAGGTCCAGCAGTTGGGCCAGGACATCAGAAGCCCTCTCACTGTTGACCCATCCCCCAAGCACCAAGAATACAGAGCATCCCCCCCAAGCACCAAGAAGACAGAGCATCACTTACCCCAGCCTGAGAGTTCCTATCTATACCTTGTGGCTAATAGCCACTGATGGACCTCTGCTCCATATACTTATCTAATTCCCTCTTGAAGCCGTCCATGCTTGTAGCCGCGGCCACTTCCTCATCTAGGCTACTCCACTTATCTAGGCTACTCCAACTGCCAAGTGGTCTCTAAGATGTCAGGCAGACACCCATCTTTCCCAGATGTGTCCCCCCCCCAATCCCAGTCTTAGAATGAAAAGCTGCTAGAGTCCACTTGCTCAAGTTCCAGAATTAATTTTAGAAAGTCCACTGAGCTGGTTAAGCCAGAATTGAGGAAGAGTAAAGTTAGGGTTGCCGGGTGACAGATGGCAACCTCAGGAAGTAATTAGGGGGTGGAGACTGGCATGCTGGCATCATCCTGGCACCCTAAAGTCACTTCCAGTAAAAACTGGAAGTGGTATCATGCGACACTCTAGGATTCCCCCCCCCCAAAAGGGTAAAGGTTCCCTTGCTCGAAAGCCAGTCGAATCGGACTCTAGGGTTGCGGTGCTCATCCCCATTTCAAAGCCAAAGAGCCAGCGCTGTCCGAAGACGTTTCCGTGGTCATGTGGCCGGCATGACTAAACACCAAGGCGCATGGAACGCTGTTACCTTCCCACCAAAGTGGTACCTATTTATCTACTTGCAATTTCTTGCTTTCGAACTGCTAGGTTGGCAGGAGCTGGAACTAGAGACAGGAGCTCACTCCGTCATGCAGCACACTCGGGTCTCGAACTGCTGAACTACTAACCTTCCACAGCCTGCAGTTCAGCGTCTTAACCACTTGAGCCACCGCAGCTCAAAACTTGATGGTTAAATCATATATTAGGATACCCGGCAACCCTCAGTAGAGTGCAAAGTAGAGTGAATGAAAGAATGGAATGAGTAAATTTGGTTAGCCCAGTACAATTCTTGAGTGCTGCTATTGCATTAAGTAAGGCCTGATTCTGGCTTTAGGGTTCCCTAATTACTAATTTTGGATTACAAAATGCTGGTCCCATGGGAGAGGGAGAGCAGCAGGTGTGTTGGGGTAGAGCATGGCAGCATCTGACACGGGGGGGGGTTCCTTGCAGGTCAGTAGCAGAAAATAATCCTTCTTGGGCTCACTGTAACTGCTTTTCAGACCGTGTCTCTGATTTTCTGCCAGATTATGCTTTATTCATAGAATCAGTGACATGTGAATGGTTGCAATTCTGCAGCGTTCCAGTAAAAAATATGTTCCATTTCCTCCTGTTTTCGGATCCTTTCCCACATTTCTCTGTATTCACCTCCCCCACATACACACACACACAACTTCTTCCTAAACCACTTACCCTCTGCAATGCTGATTGCATGAATTTTTGGATCAGTTCAAAAACGAACAAAAAGAGATTGATTGCTAGGTAGAGAATAAAAATAGATAGTAAAAAGGAAATAAAAACGGATGGTTTATTTTCATTTTGTAGTAAACATGATACATTAATGTGAAGAGAACCGTAAATAACACATCTACTCAAGGGGGTTTCGTTACATGATTGGATCGCACTTTGATACACTGAAAGACAGGTGCCCCAATCCATCGTTAGAAATCCATGCACACTTTGTCTGTGTCGTTGATGTGGGTGGCATAGTGGTGTAGTTATGCTCACCTGAGCCCCACTGGAACTTGCTAGATGTGGCTTTCACTGTGAAAGGATATGTCTAGGGCTTCCAGCTCTTAGGCATTGTTAGATGCTCATGAATGTACTTGGAACCTTATATTTATCACCACTAATTTTAAATGAATTGCATAGTTTACCTTCTATGGCCCTGACACAGCTCAAGTCTGTAGTGAAATACAACTTCCATAATTAATCTCCACAGCTGGATTGTGGTGTGTGTGTGTCTCTGTGTATGGTTGTACTGTAGTGTTGGTTGTGTATTCATTAATCACAACAAAGCTATGATCTGAAAACCAATGACTCACAATTAATCTGCCAGCTCTGAATATCTAAGTGAAATAATGCTCAAAGAATACATGCACAGACTGCCTGCAAGACCAACAGAAGCATTCTATCGGTGGACCACATTATCCAGTCTGATGTTCCATTCTATTCGGTCTATTAAAGAGAGTTTAAACTGAACATCACATAGCGGCAGAATATGGTCCTTTGCTGTCTACCATTTCCAGTGAAGATATGTGCAGTATGTTCCTGTTTCCTAAAAGCGTGGGTTTCCCATTTCAGACAGAGAACCCTAGCACAATTTGATACAAAAAACAAAGCAAAACAGAGATATCATCTTTCCCATTTTAAATCCTAGGATTGCACGTTATTCAGATTGATTTCTCAATTACAAACATGACTTTGCAGGCTTGGGGTTTTTCTGCATTCTAATTTTCCTTACTTTAAAGTTCCTGTTTCCTTGGGTTTCTTTTTCCGTTCTGCATGTGTTTTGTTCCCTCTAGTGGTCGATGCGATATTATAACAGTTTATTCCAGCATAAAACCCTGCAGTTTAAATCTGTAGGCCAGATATGCTGGAAATAAACCAGTAAAATATTGAATTGACCATTAAAGGGAGCAAAATGCGTGCAGAACAGGGGAAAAACAACCCGAAGAAACAGGAACTTAGAAGCGAGGAAAATGAGAGTGGGCGGAAAAGCCTACAGACTCTCCTCATCAAACAATAGGAACTGTAGTCCTGTGTGATCGTGATCTCCAGCATACAATTCTCATTACTCGCAGGAGTGTTACATTGCGTTCCAGGTTTAGGGGGAGATGAAGGAGCCCTGATACTTAAACTGGTATAAAACAGATACAGGGTTGCAGGGCTTTTTTGTGGGAAAAGCCCAGCAGGAACTCATTAGCATAATAGGCCACACCCTCTGACAGCACAGCTCATTAGCATATTAGGCCACACACCATGCCTTCCCTTGGCTTGCCTGAACGCCCCGTGGCTGTAGGGAGCCCAGGCAAGGTGGCCCTTGGACAGGCTGGGGAAGGCATGGGGAGGCATTTAAATGCTTCCCTGATCCTTCCAGCCCCCCCCCCCGGCCTGCCTGCCTGCCTCAGAGTCACGGGGGGGGGGTTGCTCTCTAGGCCTTCCCTCTGTAGCCAGGCACACAGAGGTTTTGGCTGTAGTGGGCGTGGCCAACTCTGAAGCCAGCCGGAACTCCGTTCCTGTGCGTTCCTGCCCAAAAATAGCCCTGCAGGGTTGGATCCAACCAGGTTTCCCAGTAGTGGAAAGGGAATGATAGGATCCCGTTTGCCCACCCAAAACGCTACCTTGGGGACCATGAGACCTGCATGGGCCAAAGCCATATGGAGCAGAGGCTGCAGTAAGGTGGAGAATTAGGTGAGATTGACTGAAGAACTGGGCTGGGTCCAACTCACTCACTTTGTAGGACAGGCATACCAGTTGAGCTCTATTGCAGCATCTTAACATACAATATAAATGATTGAAAGTACGGGTTCTTTCCCAGTATCTTTCTATACAGAGCAAATGTTTCTCTGGAAAGTGATTCCTCCGGGCAGAGCCGCAAGCCCATTTCTTTGTTTCTTTTCTGTGTCCAAATAAAGGGGCACAGGCTGGAGGCACTTCTTTTAGAAAGTTAGCGGCAATGTGATTTTGAGGGACCTTTCACATTAGCCACATGAATCTTATCCCTCTTTCTTTCACAAGCCATGCAGGATTCAAAGTGTTTTACAGCCTACAAAGCCTGTTTGACACGCGATGAAGGTTAGAAGAAAAGCAAACTGGACATACCATGAACAACAATAGCTCAATCATTGTTTGTCTGTCTCCAGCCTGTGAAAACCAACCCGCTCTGCTTCCTTCTAGGCATGTGGGGAAAAAACTTTACTTATTTGATATGAAGTCATACTTGTAAAAATTGGTGTATTCGACTATTCTGATGTAAAATATGGAACTTTTTTTAAAAAAGATTATTGTTTATAATACAGAGTTACGATTAGTTGTACTGGTTTGGTTCATGTCCAGCTCACTGGTTGTATTTAGGAGGCCAATGGTTCATTGAACTGTTCACATGAGTACAAATGAATGTAGTTGTATCTCTTTGTATGATCACATCATTTTCTCATATGATTACTTGGTTATCTTGTAGCTGCATCTCTGCCCCTCACTCATCACATGCTGAATCCTTCCATTGTTAAGACACATAGTTAATAAGGGGGAAACTGTGTTTGAGATTTTGAGCTGAGACTTATTACACAGATGTCTCGGTGTGCCTTTGGTGTCTGCTGATTAACCTAGTTGATCACGTGACCAGTTCTTGCAGTCAGTTAATGACTGAGGGCAGGAGGCACAGAAAGGAAAAATCAGTGTCAGTCTTGTAAAGAAAGCCAGTGTGATACAGCAAGTAGAGCGTCAAACTAGGATCCGGAAGACCCAGGTTCGAATTCCCACTCTGCCATGGAAGCTTGCTGGGCGATCTTGAACCAGTCACAGACTCTCAGCCTTACCTACCTCCCAGAGCAGTCATAAGGATAAAATGAAGGATAACATTGTAAGCCACTTTGGGTCCCCACTGGCAAGAACGGCAGCATATCAATGAAGTAAATAAAAATAAATAAAGGGTCCGGTCACATGCAGACTTAGCTGCGCGATAGGGACGGACGCAGGGCGGATTTTACGGGTGCGATGGCACGGGAACATCTGGCAAGTGTCCCGCACCCGTCGGCAACCTGTATCGCCCCGCCGAAGATGCGGAGTAAAAAGATACCCAGCCAAGTGCAGTATTTTCTGGAAAACGCAGGGCATGGGTGGGTGTCAGATCGTGGAAGCGCTGGTATCCCGTCACATCTGGCGCCCGTCTGCGTCCCATCTCACACTGGATTTTTTTTTTTAAGGCCTCCATGGATTCACTTCCAGGAATCCGTTTTTTTAAAAAAATGCTCGTCTGATCGGGTTGCGATCGCCCCATGTGTGATCGCGCCATGCCACTTCTTTCTCCCCCCTCCCTTCTTTGCCACAATTCACCATCAATGTGTGATCGGCGGCTGACGGCCTGAGCACGGAGCCTTGGAGAAACGTCTGATCGTGCTACCACGCTTCATTTTGCTCTGGGGCAAAAAGCCTCCCCCTACCCCGGATTATCTCGCTCGTGTGACCAGGACCAAAATAAAACAAAGGATGTATCTGACTGCTCATACAGGACCAACTGCAAGTCATTCCATTTTGGAAAACTTGATCTCTTTCATGACCCTGGGGGATACCCTGCCTCTTCCCTGACAATTGATCAGATACAGTCAGTTTCGGTATTTGCTACTTATTTCCACAGCAGGACTGGCTCACAGACTGCCCTGCAAGACGAATTTCAACAAAACCCACCAAGGTGATCCAGTCAGGAGCTCAGCCTCTCACAAGTGTCTTCAAGGCCTTTTTGCTCAAGCCAAGTTCACTTGGTGACTGTGTTTGTCTTTATGGTCTACAGCCATACAGGGATGGCATTTGGAGCTTGCAATTATTTTGAATGATGTCTAGTATGGGGGGGTTATGCATGCCCTTTCCAACTGCAGACTGCCTGGAGGTACAAATAAGAATGATGCCAAAGCTCTGGAAAGTCCAGTAGAGTATTTTACATCCCCCCCCCCCCGAAACAGCACATTCTCAAACTGCTTTTGAAAGAGGTTTGCCATGTGGCAAGAGGGACTGCTGTTTTGGAAAGTCCAAAGTCCCCTTGGAAATGCCAAATGAGCCATGGAGCTCATTGGAAACAGACCACTCAATTAGTAAGACCTCCTCATAAAAAGCACTGGATGGCTTCATTTAGACTCCAAGGTTGGATGTAAGTAATTTCACATTCCATAGTCACTTTAACTGGGGCTTTTCAAATATCCTTTTAATTAAATACTTATAATTTTAAAAAGATCCTTACAGAAGGGCACTTGAAACTCCATAAAACAACCAACCCTCTTATTGTAGGAGAATACACAGATTATAAAGTAGCAAAGGAGCAAAAGTTTAACATATGCCTTATGATCCCAAATTGTTCAGGAGAGTTAGGTCCCGGTCACACAAGCGGGATACTGCGCCGCTGAAGGGAGGCAAATTAGAGCCGGAGCAAAAAGAACCACGGTAGCGCGATCCGACGTGGCTCCGTGCTCCGGCCTTCGGCAGGCGATCAGACGTAGCAGGGCAAAACGGATGTTGCACATTTGTGCGCATGCATGGGATGGGGAACGGCGCTGGCTGCGACGGGCTACCGGCGCTTCCCCGATCAGATGCCTGGAGTTGCCGCACATCATCCAGAAGGTAGTGCTCTGTTGCCGAGACCTTTTCAATGTGCGTTTTCGGGCCAAAGGGACGGATCGGGGACGGGTGTGTGACGCTTCCCAGATGTTGCGGTATGATCGCGCCCATTTGATGCACCCTCAACCCGTCCGTTTCGCGGGGCAAATCCTCCCGTGTGACCGGGGCCTTGCCAAGACCTTTTCAATGCGCATTTTTGGGCCAAAGGGACGGATCGGGGACGGGTGTGTGACGCTTCCCAGATGTTGCGGTATGATCGCGCCCATTTGATGCACCCTCAACCCGTCCGTTTCGCGGGGCAAATCCTCCCGTGTGACCGGGGCCTTAAGTGACTTTCTGATCTTTATAGCAGAAAAGTTAACCACATAGACAAGCAAGGTGTTCTGAAAGACAGAGACATTACAGATGAAGACAGGCAAGACTCTGAGACGGCAAAATTTTGCATGCAGCCTCCTGTCTCAAGGGATTCTGGAAGACTCTTAGAAGTAGGAGGTCAGGCAACTGGCCGATCGGTTTATTGATACCATCCAAACAACCCAACTAAATAAGACTGCAAGATAATGCTCCATCCTAGTTCTATTTTAGATAGTTTGGTATTTGTCCTTTATTTAAACAATGAACCAGATATGATGTTTGAAAAGAAAGGTATTTGGTCTTAGAAGACCCCTGCAAAACATACAAAGGGTATATAAGTTTTTAGAGTTTGCAGTGGTGGTAACTCCTGTTGCAGCACTCCTGCTTGCCTCAAGGTTGCAAGAGTGTTCAGAACCAGTATTCTGAAACAAAGATGTGGACGTTGACAATGTTGCGGTGAGAGACGACCCCTCCCACGACGTAGTTCATTTCTAGCTTCAGGGTGGCGTAGAAGGGGCCGACAATGGGCTTCACCTGGCGAACCACACCTAGGAGTTGGAGGAAGGCAAAAAAATAAAATAAAAATGCATGGCCTAGAGACGGTTACAGTTCTTCCGTATTTCTTTTAAAAGTCTCTCCCAAATATATATAGAACAAAGCTTGAGTCCAGTGGCACCTTTAAGACCAACAAAGTTTAATTCTAGGTATAAGCTTTTGTGTGCATGCACACTTCTTCTGAAGAAGTATCTGAATTAGTGTGCATGCACATAAAAGCTTATTCCCCAGAATAAAGCTTTGTTGGTCTTAAAGGTGCGGCTGAAGCTTTGTTCTGCTGCTTCAGACCAACACAGTTACCCCACCTGAACCATATATATATTTTACACTTCCTAAAATACTTACAGGATGGCTTCTCTCTCTCTTCCTTCAAACCTAAATCAAACCCTACCTCTTTCATGAAGACTTTGGGACCAAGCCTAAGCAGATCTACTCAACAGTAAGACTTATTTTACTCAGTCGGGTTTACTCCCAGGAAAGTGTCCTTAGGATCGCCACCTGTGCCTGCATCCCCAGCTGCAAGACAGCGTTTATTCATCTCTTCACTTATGTCAACATTTAGACTGCAGACTCCTCCACAGACAGATTTGTCTTTTGGTTATGCCGATCTTGCTTTATATAAACAGCAAGTGGGAACCTGAGATACTTGGGGACCCTTTCCCCCTTTTAACCGTGGCTCCTCCCCTCCACCGCTGCTGCTCCCCAAGAGCCCGTCACAGCTCCCGCCCCCCATCGCCTCCACTGAAGGTGAGCCTGGCACAGCTTCAGCTCCTCCCACTGCCTGGCACAGCTCCCTATCTGCGTTGCCAGGCCCACTGCATCTCCTGCCCCCCATCACTTCCAGTTCAGCTACGACTCCCCTTGGTGCAGGGTCTGGCCACTGCTGCCGGGCCCACTGTCTCTCCCGCCTCCCATGGCCTAAGCTGCCAGCAAGCCCAGTGCAGCTCCAGCTCTCCCCAAGAAGCCCACTGTCTCTCGCCACTCCAACCCCAATGACGGAGACCGAGAGCTGCATGGCCTCCTAGTCTTCTAGGCTTCCCCCTTCCAACACCAACACTGGAGACTGAGAGCTGCCCTGCTCCCAACCTCCAATCCTTCCCTCCCCCACAACACAGCAACTTCGGAGACCGAGAGCCATGCAGCTCCTGACCTCCAAGGCTTCCCACCCCCGACATTAGTTTCAGAAGCCAAGACCATGTGACTCCCGATTGCCAAGCCTTTCCCCCCTCCCCAGCCTGGCTGCAGCTCCCAACCTCCACCATGGGGGGCTGCTCGGGCTTACTGCCCCCCCCCCCCAGACACCAGCAGCGGAGGCTGAGAGCCTTCTCCCCCCACCCACGCCACAACCCTGGCTCCTGACCTCTGCGGTGTCCTGAACCAAGTGCATTGTCTATGCATGCGCAGACAACAGGGTTTTAAAAAATTATTTAGGAAGGGATTTAACCCCCCCCCCATGTATTAGTTTTCAGATATTTTTGCAAACCTAGCCCCCTTCAAGTTTGCAAAAGACTCTGTTTCAAATAAGTGTAGCCCCAATCCATGGATTTAAGTATCTGTAGATAGGGGCCACACATCACTATTAGTATATAGATAATTGGGTAGTGTCAGAATCTATACTGTATCCCAAACAAGCAAGATCTAGAAGAGGTGTTTCAGCCCTTGATTATTGTCTCATATTGTACCATCTAGCTGACAAGTATTCTTCTCTCCAAGGAGGCTGTTTTCATGCAACATTTATGGGTCCCAAGGAGCTGTCTTTGGGTTAAATTGGCCAAAACATCAATAGATAAAAGGCTTCTCTGGTTAATCTTTAATTTGTATGAGAATCCAACAGCACAAATGCAATGTGGATCAGAAGAGCGGCTGCCTCCTAGCCCCTCTACTTTTTAATCTTTAGGTAAACAATATGGTTCCTTACCTTCAAAAATAAGCACTTCATGCACCTATATCGGCTGGGCATGAAATCCTTTTTTGCTTTACGCAGATGACATGGTCCTATTATCTAGATCAGAAGTTGGACGTCATAAAGTATTAAATGCATTTATTGATTGTTGTATTCAGGAGGAGTTGTCTGTAAACTGTGATAAATCTAAAATAGTGATCTTTTTTTTTAAAAAAAAAGCCTTGTTTTAGACAAAAGACTTGGACTTGTCAAGGCTGGGGATAGAACAGGTGTCTTATTTTAAATATCTGGGAGTCATGCTTAGCCGTAATCTCACTTGGAAAGCCTATATTCACTTGGCTATCGAAACTGCTGTTGGATTCTCATACAATTTTAGAAACTCAAGCTGATTAACTACACACCTCTCCCAAGCTCTTTTAAGGTCTTCCTGTTTAAAAGGAGGTCAGTATGTACCTGCAGCCATTGAGGCTTTTAATGTCAAAATAATTGCTCAGGTCTTGTTTGGGACAGGCATTTGGATAAAGGGAGTTTCTGGGTTTTTAGGTTATACACTGCTTCAGTTCCTTCGCCGAATGGCAGGACTGCCCCAGCTGTGTTGCAGGAACTGCACTTAAAAGTAGAATGTGCACAGCGTTCAGTGGAGTCCAGGGCTTGGATTGCCATCCTCTAAAGCCGCCATTTCCTCTGAGGGAACTGATCTCCGTAGGGTGGAGATGTGCTGTGATTCCGAGGGATCCCTTGGTCCTACCTGGAGGCTGGCATCCCTACCAACGGCTTAACTCCATGTAAGGCAGATTCATGTGAGCACTGAGAGTGAAGACAAGGTCACCTTGGAGAAGGTGATAGGTGGTATTATCATGTTACCAGATTTTGTTCTGTCCTACAACCAGAACGCAAACTAGAAAGAGAAACAGAAATGAAGCTACCAGCTAATCAGCACAGAGAAAAAGCCTATGAAATAAAAGCTTTTTTTAAAAAAAGCCTAGTGCAGGGATTCCATAAACACACAGACTGATGTGCTGCGGCACTTTTTAAAGAGAAGGGGAAAAGTATACACTCCACACTGTGGCTAAACCAATGCTAAAACTAAAAGAAAGGCCATTACAGAGATACGGTATTTACTCAAATGCAAATGTCTCATTTGCATACACGTTACAGTTGTGTCCAATATATCTTTTTGTGTGTGTGCATAACATTTTTTAAAGGGGGCCTTCCTACCAGCACACACAGAATCAACAAGGTGTGCCCACTTACAATGGTGGCAACACCAGAGGAAGCAACTGCCCAGTGGACCTTGATTGTCGTTGGCACAGAAGCTCTGGCATTGCTGCTCCTGGCTGCCAGTGGCTCTCCACTGGGAATTTCCCCTGTACATTTAAACGGCTGCCCTACCCCTGCCCTGATCAAAAAGACATTGCAGGTTTTTGAAATAATGCAAAAAAACCCAAAACCTGTTTGCCATAGATAATCATGGGATTGGAGCAGATCGCGCACAAATTCAAAACTCCTGCTGAGCCGAACTCGATTTGGTGTAGAATTTCTTCTTTCGGTTATTGGAATCCCAACAGTGGCATTTGATTTGGAAGGAAACACAAGGTTGAAGGAAGGATTATTTGATGTGTATCCTAGTTAGATCTTCAGTGGAGATCGTGTTTCAAAAGCAGAATTCTCAATCCCCTTTGTGGAATTCCAGAAGTATTCTCCTAACAGCTCCCTAAGAACACGTTGGCTCAGGATCTGATGGGAGAGACAAATGTTTGTTCATGCTGGCTGTCAGCACCCTTTCCGCCTGCGCTGTGATGACCTTAGAACTCTGTCCTGCTTAAACGCTAACTAATATCTTCAACATGTGGCAAAATAGCAAGCTTTTCACCACATCCATTTGGCTTGCCCTGTCTCATGAATACCCTTTAAACAAGATTTCCAGTCCCTAAAATGTTACATATAGGATCCATTTTCTTGGACTGCTTGTAAAATTGACATCACAGTAGCTGGAATTGGAGGGGAGGGAGGGGAGGGGTCTCGCTGGAGTACTGCCCCTGGAATGCTAGGAGTTATTTGAAATGCACGCTCCTTGGTGTTAGCTCTTACCCTTATTTTTTTTTGTTGTTGTTCAGTGGCACAGTTGAGTCCAACTCTTTGCGACCCCATGGACATGACCCCTTATGCACATGAATAAACAGGCTGGAACAATTTAGCCCAGAGAGTTTCTTTCTTACTCTGAGTATGCAGCGAGGAGATCAGCAAGGAGGAGATTGTTGCCACACCACCAGCTGCCCTGTCCGGTATCTCCTACGCCTTCCTTCTCTGTTCCATCTTCCACCCTCCTTTGCCTGCAGCCCAGCCAAGCCCCTACCAGGATTTCTTTGTTCAGGGGGCACTTAAGTTTTTAAGGGGGCAGGTAATTTACAGTTAATTACATGATCCAGGGCTGGCTCGTTCACTAGGCGAACTAGGTGTTTGCCTAGAGCAGGCCAGCCCTTAGGGGTGCCAAACTGCACCCGCCT
>NW_015162000.1:229479-253302 GCF_001447785.1 Gekko japonicus | reverse complement strand
GGGGGGTGCCACAAGGCAGCCTCACCTGGGGGGGGTGCCAGTTTTGCTTAGGGCGCCAAAAAATCTCAGGCTGGCCCTGATTACATCCATCTAAACATCTGTCTTTAAAGGGGGAGGCGCCAAGCCTTTTTCTAGGCCTTCCTTTCAAGGGACAGAGCAGCAAGCGGATCAATTCTTAGGGGAAAAACAGCTCAGAGGACATTTAATTGCCTTCAGGAGGCATTTAAATGCCTTTTAAGTTCCCTTCCACAGGGTTTTAGTTTAGTTTTTATTACAGTCCTTAGACCAGATATGCTTACAGACAGACAGGCAGACAGATAGATAATGGATATTACAGATAATGCATTCCAGAGAATTAAAAGCTAATATAAAATTTGTTCTACGTATTTTTTTTTTTGCTCCCCAATGGGGAATTTTTTTATTGCATTTTTATGAAGACTACAAACTATAACAGAAATGAGGGAGGGGACTACATTTAAGGGATAAAGAAAAGATACCCCTACTGACTAAAAACCCAGGAGAGGAGATCATCAAATTAGCTTAAATATATGCTATCTCTTAATCACGCTAGTACCATTATGAATTGAGTTACATATCATATTATCTCTTTCAAAACTTAAACTTAACTGTTAACAAGACCCCTCAGCATCTAGTTTCAATACTTTCAAAGGCACAATTCAGAGTCCTTCAGCCTTCATTTTCCCTTTCCCAGTCTCTTCCGCAATTTATAAGGACTTTTAGGGGCTGCTGCCCCTTTCTCTGATAGAGTCCTCTCTGGAAGATTCTGTGTCCAGCTCGCCACTGGACTTACTGTCCATCCCTTCTTTTTCTTCCTCCTCTGGCTCTCCCAACTGGATTCTCAAAAATTCCCGTGCTTTCTGCGCAGAGTCAATCTTCTCTTTTTTGTCCTTGATTTTGAAGGTGACGTCTTCTGGAGTTAGCCATCTGTATCCAATTGCATTTGTCTGAAGAAAAAGAAGTAAATCTTTGTATTTTTTCCTCCTTTGTCTTATTTCAAATGGAATGTCTTTTAAAATCCTGATAGCATTATCTCCAACTTTCATGTTCTTCTGTGGAGATTTGCTTCTTTTCCAGTTTTTGTACTTTCTTCTTCCCCTTTTGGGCAGTGGCATCCACTTCTTTCACCTTCTCAGCTGTTTGATTCATCATTTTAAGCGTCTCATTCAACTGTGTTTGCTGAGTGGTAATGCATTGGTTCATTGTTGACAGTTGCTACCAGAGGTTACATCTGATCCAGCAGAGGGCGCATGGATTCCGCTAATGTCTTTGCCAGCTCATTGGTTCCTTCCAGTCTTGGACTCTCCGTTCCTTTCGCTTTTGAAAGTTTCTCTGTCTCCGTACTCTTCCCCACCATCTTTCAGGATTATTTACTTTCGCAAATATTTTAAAAGTCTCTGAATATGCGCTTATATGCTCAAGCTTGCCTTGGTAAGTCTTTCTTAACAGTTTTCTCCGCTTTCTCTTCCGCTCCCCCCCTCCAACTCGCTTAAAAGTTCATGCGCGTGGGAGGCATCCCTCCCCTGTGTCAGCAAGCTGCCATATTAGTAGCAGGAATATATATGCTTGACCTGTATGTTCTATTTAACTTTACTTTGCTTTCTGTAATAGCTTCATATGTTTATAGTTGTTGCCTAGCAATCCAGGCGCATGCTCACAGACTGCAGCTCGTTAGTGAAATGCAAAACAACTCAAGGACAGGTGGTGAGATAAGACTTATTGTGGTAGTTGCTTGATGTTTAGCTTTTGTGCATAGCATGGGAACAGAGATGTTTTGAATTACATGAACCGTTCTGATTCCCAGCACTTTGGCGCTTCCTTCTTTCTGGCGGGAATATGACCCATTGGTGTAGAGACTGTTTGAATTCCTTTTACATTACTTGTACGGACCCCTGCATGTCATTCTAATCAGAAACCTTGTTAGCGAATCATCCTTTCAATAAAAGTTTCCTCTTAACTGAGAAGTGACTCGTTGTTGGATGGGCAACATGACACCCTGCTCGCCTCACTTTCTGTTCCATGGGGTGGGGAGCTATCTTTTCACTTTAACTGGTACGCTTTAAATGAACTCACGTTCATAACTGGTCCTCAGACCTCGTTTTAGCTCCGTTTCTGCGCTCGATCTCCTGCGCTTGCCCCGGTCGGCATCACTTAGTTCCATTCGGCCACACATCATAAAGAACCTTCAGGATGGAGAGGCGCCTCAATTCCCCAGCATCGCGCCAGTGAAGAGGCGAACTCTCGAGAGTCCCATGGCCAGCGACCCTTCAACCGGGTCTCTGGGGGGGTAACGATCCTGCGCACCCCCTCCTTCTGCTGGTGCACAGCTTCACCCCCGGGAAGTCCGGGAGGTGAGTCTGCTAGCGCGCCGCCATCAACTGGAACAAATTTGTTCTCCGTATTAAAGGTAAAGTGCGTCATTGAGTCACAACTGACTCATGTCAACCCAATGAAGTCCACCTAGTGGGTTTTTCTCCCAGTCTTCCTTATTGGTCTCCCATCCTTGACACAGAGATTACTCCATCTTTCTGTGTTAGACCTCTGAGGATGCCAGTCACAGCTCCTGGCAAATCGTCAGGTTCTACAATGCCAAGAAAATCTACAGCAACTAATATAAAAAATATAAAATATAAAATAAAACGCTTCCAAATAAAACACATTTGAAAGTAGTATATAAGATACACTTGCATCTAACTGCTGAACAATTTCCGTGACCTGAGTATGTCCTTGCAAAACCTAGCTACTTGATGAGTGATCTTGTGATGTTTGTCATTTAAAAGAAATTCAAGTTTAGTTTTTTCCTATCAGTGGGGTGATAATCTCTCTGCATACCACCTCATGGTGTGGACATTTGAAGAACATATGTTCTAAAGTCTCTATCTCCCTGAGTGGGCAGGTGCAAAACCTTTCTGCATAAGGGATGTTCGTATATTTCCCATCAAGTACAGCAGAAGGGAGGGCAGAGCATCTAGCTACGGAAAGCATTCCCATGAGCCTTTGGGAAACATGCAAAAATAAGATTTCTGGCATGGCTATTTGTGGGGCGGGGCCTTTAATTAAGGGGGCAGGGCCCCCAAATACCCCACTGTAGCTACGGGCCTGAGCCCAGCACTCTTGGAATCTTGCTTATTACAGCAGACATGGAACTTAAAGGAGCGGCACATCTCTCTCTCTCTCTGGGTCATGCTGCCCATCCTATCAGCAACTAAGGGTTAAAGACGAATTTAATAAAGACTGATGGGCTGCCCCCAGCCACTTTCTCACCTTCCCCACATTCTCACCTTCCCTCCCTCCGCTTGCGCAAGCCAAGCCACAAGAGGGGCAAATGGTAGTTAAACGAAGCTCCAAAGTACAAAAGAGCTCTAGTAAAGCTTCCGTGGCCCTGCAGATCAGGTAGGGGAAGGTCTGCCATCCTTTTCTTTCCCTGAGAAGGGCCCTATGTGAAAAGTGATAACCCCAAAAATGAACCATATAACAATTGTGCTAGCTTCTTAGCTTTATATAATTTCAGAGCGACGGGAACATATGATCTCCCCTTGTGAATGATGGAATTTGACAATACCATTTGAGATCTTTCACCTTGGTCTGCAGCATAATTGCTGTGTTGGAATCTAGAGCCTGTTGCCTGTAGAACTATCCCGAGATATTTAAAGTTGGTCACTTGGGTAAGAAAGCTTAGAAGGCCACTGAAGAGTGGTGCCTCCAATACATCAACAATCCCCCTTTCTGCTAGCCCGGTCCTGCTGTATACCACCTAGGTCATGGTGAGTCCTTCGAAAGCATTCCCATGAGCCTTTGGGAAACATGCAAAAATAAGATTTCTGGCATGGCTATTTGTGGGGCGGGGCCTTTAATTAAGGGGGCAGGGCCCCCAAATACCCCACTGTAGCTACGGGCCTGAGCCCAGCACTCTTGGAATCTTGCTTATTACAGCAGACATGGAACTTAAAGGAGCGGCACATCTCTCTCTCTCTCTGGGTCATGCTGCCCATCCTATCAGCAACTAAGGGTTAAAGACGAATTTAATAAAGACTGATGGGCTGCCCCCAGCCACTTTCTCACCTTCCCCACATTCTCACCTTCCCTCCCTCCGCTTGCGCAAGCCAAGCCACAAGAGGGGCAAATGGTAGTTAAACGAAGCTCCAAAGTACAAAAGAGCTCTAGTAAAGCTTCCGTGGCCCTGCAGATCAGGTAGGGGAAGGTCTGCCATCCTTTTCTTTCCCTGAGAAGGGCCCTATGTGAAAAGTGATAATTCAATACTACACTAAAGAGCCAGATTGGTGTAGTGGTTAGGAGTGTGGACTCTTCTCTGGGAGACAGAGTCCCCACTCCTCCACCTGCAGCTGCTGGTGTGACCTTGGGTCAGTTACAAGTTCTTTCAGAGCTGTTCTCTCATGAGCAGTTCTGGAAAGAGCTCTCTCAGCCCCACCCACCTCACAGGGTGTCTGTGGTAGGGAGGGGAAGGGAAAGGAGATTGTAAATTGCTCTGAGACTCCTTCGGGTAGTGAAGGGCGGGGTAAAAATCCAGTCACCTCCTCCTCCTCTTCCTCTTCTTCTTCTTCCTCCTCCTCCTCTTTGGGAGACCTTCTCCAGCTGGATTTCCTCTTGCCCTGCACTGGTACAACACCATACCATTGCAAAAAAACCCCACACACTGCAGCTCTAGAGGACTGACCATCTCCTCTGACGTTCCGGAGGGCACGTACACCTCGTGAGCATGAGAAGCTGCCTTCGACTATGACTGAGCCAGACCCATTGGTCTGTCAAGGGCAGTCTTATATTTCTTCCAAATGGCAACAGCTCTTTCACATCACATCCTGCTGGATACGATTCACTGCAGATGCTGGGGACTCTGCCTGCAAAGCAGCTGTTCTGCCACTGAGCCACAGTTTCTGGGCTCCAGCATCTTACAGAATGATATCACGACAATGATATCTCAAGACAATGCAGGCTGTTCTACGTATTAAAGATAAAGTGTGTCACTGAGTCACAACTGACTCATGGCAACCCCATGAAGTCCACCTCGTGGGTTTTTCCTCCCAGTCTTCCTTATTGGTCCCCCATCCTAGTACAGACCCTGCTTCGCTTCCCTGGCTTGAATGAGATCAGGCTAGTCTGGGCTATTAGCACAGCTACTGTTGTAAATATTACATACATCATATACTTTTGAGCATTTAGAGAAAGCATTATGCAAAACATTCAGCATTACTTGTTGTATTCTTATCACCACCACCACCACCACCACCATCATCTTGTGTTTAATACATGGAAAGAGCCAGGGTTGCAAGGGTCACACACGTTTTGGAGTGCAGAGACCATGAGAAAGAAAGTGCCGCCATTTGCCTGAATGCCATTCATGTTTCCAGTCCTCTCCTCTTCCAAGATGCTGGAGATATTCTTTTAGCTTGTCTGTGTTGCGGCAAGATATAATTAGGCTCCCCTCCCTCTTACCCCCTTTAGAAATATGTAAACCCCTCCGGCAGTTCACCTTCACATCTGGTTCCTGCCTGCATTTAGTATCACACGGCCATTTGCTAAGAATCCTGCATCCTGAACACAAGAGCTGTTCTGTGACATCACCCATTTCTTGCAATTACCCCAACGCTTCTAATGCCACGTTTGTTAGTGCCAGCCCAAGCCGGGGCTGTGTGTAAGCCATTCTTGAATCTAGGCCTGGACTGAGACCTGGCTTCTGCTAGAATCTGATAGGATACAAACAGCATACTGTGCTATTGGCCAGGCAAAAGCTGAAGGCAGGTCTGGACAATCTAGGGGTTAATACTGCAGACCCATTTCCCTCCTGCACACACAGGCTGTGATCAGGCGGGCAATCCTGAAGGTCAACTATCCTCCAAGAGTATTGGGAGGGGGGGATCAATGGGCTGCAGCAGGAAGGGGAGCAGGAAAGTTCAGTTCCACGGATGGAGGCACCTTCCATCAGTGGCGAATTCAGTCTGGATCTAACTCAAAATGTGGAAGGGAGAACCACACATGCTGCTCTGAGCTCCCTAGAGATAATGGCAGGGTAAGAATGCACTGGACAGATACTTTATGATGATGCCTGGATGTGGCCATTATCTTCATAAGACTGAATGCAGGGTCTGGGTGTAATCCTGTTGAAGATAAGACTAGATTACAGTGTCCCTGGGCCAGTAAAGAGTCTAGGAGAAGAGAAGAGGAGATTGGATTTATACCCGGCCCTTCATTACCCGAAGGCATCTCAGAGTGGCTTACGAACTCCTTTCCCTTTCCCCCCCAAACCAGACACTCTGTGAGGGGGCTGAGAGACCTCTTTCGAGAACTGCATGTGAGAGAACAGCTCTGAGAAGAACTTGGAATTGACCCAAGGTCACACCAGCAGCTGCAAGTGGAGGAGGGAGGAATCAAACCCGGTTCTCCCAGATTAGAGTCCGCACTCTTAATTACTACACCAAACTGGACCCCCCCAGACTTACAACTCATCCCTATACTACAGAGATCAGTTCCCCTGGAGAAAATGGATGATTTGGAGGGTAAGGCATTATACCCCAAAAGGGTCCCTGTCCTCCTCGGGTTCAATCCCCAAATCTCCAGGAGTTTCACAGTTCTAGAACTGGCAACCCAACCCCCCCCCCCAATCCCTGCCAATGGCTGGGGGGGGGGGGACGACCCTGGCAGCTCTAGTAACTCCCACTGTTTTCAACTAACATTTTTCTAAATGCGATTTTGGGTTCCTCTTGCCATGCAGTGGTTGCTACAACAGCACGGGCAAAAGCATTCCTGGTCCACTGACCTCTCTAGAAAGACCTCATCCCTAACATTTCCTTTTCTAGCCATTAAGCAGTCCACAACCATCTTGCCCTACGAGCAGGACAAATGTTGGGTGTTACAAGTCAAAACACTTCAGTATTTACAGGGTTAATGATGTTTGTTATGATCAACAGGAAGTCACATGTTTGTTTGTAACCAATCTGTTTAGACAATAGAATGCCCGGGAACTTTGGAGCTAACTTAATAGTCTGATTGGAAACCAATGTGTCAAGTATTTAACATATTGACTTCTCCTTCCTGTCTTTGTTCTGACTGAAGAAGGAGACTCCATTCTTCCTGCATTTTACCTGTAGCTGTAAGGATGTAGGCATTTTAGCTCTTTGTTATTTTATATCCTGTGTACCTTTTCCCATGTTAGGTTTATAGTAAACTTTTATATTTTAAACACACCATGGACTCAGTCTCTTAATACTTACTCTGCTGACTTAATAAGAATCCCAACAACAAAGCTACTCTTGGAACAAAAGTCTCCTCCATGATATACTGACTCTGTTAATTACAGAAAAGGCTTAATGGCAGCAGGATAAACAATGTTTTTTCCATTCGCCAAATGCAACTTCATAAATGCCAGGTCTCAGCTACATTCGAAGGGTGGGGGGAGCCGGGGAAGAGAAACTGTGTTACTTGGTGGCATTTGAGAATCCTAACAGAGCAAGGTGGGGAGGGGAAAAGGTTTAAAGTGCCTCATAATACCCCAGGCCTCTACAGGACATTTTTGTGCAGGTTGAAAATAAATTGTTCACTGACATCTGGCTAATGCAGGGGGAAAAACAAAACAAAACAAAAAAAACCCCGTAAAATTCTGAAACGGAAGAAGCCAGGGCATTCTTTTGGCTTCCCCTTCCCCCTCGTTCAGCTCTGATTTAAAATCTCGAGGGATGCCTTCTTGTAGATGGGACTGCAAAACTGAAACTCCCCAAGCACCATCATTTCAAGGCCTGCATCAGTCTAGACCAGCGGTGTCGAACTCATGTGTTATGAGGGCCGGATCTCACATAAATGAGACCTTGTTGGGCCAGGCCATGTGTGTCATAAAATGTAATGCCAGATAGTGGAGATATAAACTTTATAAAGGACACAAACTCAAAGGGTTTTTTTTTTACTTAAAATAAAAACGTGCTTAAAACATTAGCTCTGTAAGCTGCAAACATACTTTTGATTTATTGACATTCACCACAGAAATCTCATGCTCAGAGTTCTGAGTCTAGGACCCAGGTTAAAACATGAAATGGCTGAGTGAATGAGAGAGTACGGCGGAGCAAGTTATGATGCAGCAGCAGCAACAGAACTGGAAGCAGGAGATGGCCAGTTCCACTAATGGAAGCCCTCCGGGGGCCTGATCCAGCCCCCGGGCCACATGTTTGACACCCCTGGTCTAGACACTAAAAACAAAACAAAACATGCTTATCAGTATGGTTACCAACCTCCAGGCGGTGGCTGGAGATCCCCTGGAATTATAACTGATCTCCAGACCACAGAGCTCAGTTCCCTTGGAGAAACTGCCCACTCTGGAAGGTGGACTCTATGGCATTATACCCCACTGAAGTGCCTCTCCTCCCCAAACCCCACCTCCCCCTGGCTCCACCCCCAAAATCTGTATGAACGAATATGCTGGGCAAGATGGGCCACTGGTCTGATCCAGCTGTGCACTTCTGATGGTTCTTTATGTGTGGCAAGTGAGCCTCTAACTGGGGTGGGGTGGAGAGGAGGAGGACAAACAAACAAACAACCTTTATTGGCATAACAACTGAATTATAACAGGGAGGAAATAGTTTTAACAGTCAAGGCCCTGTCTGCTGATACATTGCTCGCTTCCTAGCTGCAAGGTACACAAATTTGACCACAGTTTCAATCACAATTCGGTTTTGAGTAGATAATAAAAAAAAAAATTGCATTCATCAAATTTCCCTGCTTGCTCTCTCAACAAGGGATCAATAAGTGTGGAACGTATAGCAAGATAATAAGTACAGTGCAAAAAAACATGTTCAAGGTTCTCTATGTCCCGCCGATTACATGTGCATAGTCTGTTAGCATATGGTATTTTATGAAATCTCCCATAGAGAACCGCAGAGGGTAACACATTGAAACGGGCTAATGAATAAGCTTTGCAAT
Organism: Gekko japonicus; assembly: GCF_001447785.1. Classification (NCBI taxonomy): domain Eukaryota; kingdom Metazoa; phylum Chordata; class Lepidosauria; order Squamata; family Gekkonidae; genus Gekko; species Gekko japonicus. The sequence continues at coordinate 244,362 of NW_015162000.1, read as the reverse complement.
AGTGCGGGGCTGTTAAACAGGTTAAATACTCTGCCCATAGTGACCCATAGGGTAAAATCCCCAAGCCTAAGGGTGAACATCTACTTTTGGCAAGGCTCCTAAGATCCTGCATCTCGATATCAAGGAGTCTTTGTTTGATCTGTGCAAAGGCTGAACTTTCGGTAAGGGAGGATAAGTCATCAATACTGATCCCTATTGAACTGATTTTCTTTTCTATGTGGGTTTAACCACATTGAAGACTGAGACTCCGTCAGCATGTGAAAAATAAGGCTACCGTTATGATTCTTAAAATGTAGATGTAGCCAAAATTTGATAGTATTAATCCATGCTTTAGTTTCAAGAGAGGAGGAGGAGTGAGGGATGCCAGCCTCCAGGTGGGACCTGGTGATCCCCCCAGAATGACAGCGCATCTCCAGCCTACGGAGATCAGCTCCCCTGGAGAAAATGGATGCTTTGGAGGGTAGAGTCTATGGCCTTGTACCCCAACGGGGTCCCTCGCCTCCCCAAACCCCACCTTCCCCTGGCTCCACCCCCAGAATCTCCAGGAATTTCCCAACCCAGAACTGGCAACCCAAATAATCATGCATCTCCCCAATGTTCCACTTGCTTTTAGCTGCCTTCAGCATTATGGTCAACTATTGCCAAGCCAAGTTAATATGAAATCCTAAACCCCTGTGCAGAGCCTGTCTTTAATTCTATGAACTTCGCCTTTCATTGCACCATGAGTTCAAGTCTTAAACTCCACCAGAACTCACCAAGGCTTGACTCAGAACCTATTTTCAGTGCCAGAGCTTAGACTATCTGAAGTACCAATAGAAAGAAGTACCTGAAAAGTACCTGATATAGAGATATATTGCCAAGACTTTATGAACATGGTTTGTTTATTTATTTTAAATAATTTTACCCTGTCCCCCCAAAAAAAACAGGTTCTCATGACAGCTACCAAAGACCTAATATATAAAACAATAAAATTAGGAACACTCATAAAAGAAGAAATCAAAATACACATCATTAAAACTATCAGAAACAATGCAACTTCCTAAAACTAGTTTTAAAAACTGCAGAATTATTAAAATTGGGAAGAATGTGTTTGGCAGGAACACAGGGAACCTGATGAAAAGAGCGTTAAGGATGAGTTATAAAGACAGGGACTTGGTGCTCTAGGAGGCACTGAAGGTGTTGTGGGGGGCACATTAGGAACCTCCCCCACACAATAGGTGTTGTGGAAAGAAGAAGAAGAGAAGAAGAAGAGAAGTTGGATTTATGCCCCGCCCTTCACTACCCAAAGGAGTCTCAGAGGGCTTACAAACTCCTTTCCCTTCCCCTCCCCACAACAGATCCCCTGTGAGGTAGGTGGGGCTGAGAGAGCTCTTGACAGAAACTGCTCTTTTTTCAAGAACAGCTGTGCCAGAGTTATGGCTTGCCCAAGGTCATCCAGCCAGGTGCGAGTGGAGGAGTGGGGGAATCAAACCCGGTTCTCACAGATTAGAGTCTGCGCTTAACCACTACACCAAACTGAAAGACACTGGAACATGAGGTGCATGGCTATGCATGTAGACAGTGTACAAGAAATAAACATGACAAGGTTGAACCCCTAGTGCAAATAGGTAAATATGATTTAATAGGTATTACTGAGACTGGGCGGGATGGTGTCCATGACCGGAATGTAGCCAGTATTCAAGGCTATAAGTTGTTCAAAAAGAACAGATGCAACAGAAGGTGGTGGTGGTGGGGGGGAGTAGCAGAGAACATCAAAAATGTGTACAATTCCATAGAGGTCCAAGAGGATGAATATGGTGGCCCTACCTTTGAAATGTGGTATTGGAAGAGAGTTGTACAGATACCATGGACCACCACAAAAGCCAAATAAGTGAGGGGAAATTTCCTAATCTAGATCATGAGAGGGAGGGCAGGCAGGATTGCATCTATGCTTAGTTCTCGTGGCCCTTTCTTACATGCCCAGGGAAATGCCGATCACCACTTTGTCAGGAAGCCATTTTCTCCAGGCCAGTTTGGCCGGGGATCCTGGAGGTTTTGGTTGGTTTTTTGCCATCTTCTGGGCATGGAACAGGGGTCACGGGGGGCGTGTGTGGGGGAGGTAGTTGTGAATTTCCTGCATTCTGCAGGGGGTTGGACTAGATGACCCTGGAGGTCCCTTCCAACTCTATGCTTCTATGAAATCAAGCCTGAACTATCCCTAGAAGCTAAAATGACTAAACTGAGGCTACTGTGCTTTGGTCACGTTATGAGAAGACAACAGCCACTTAAAAGACAATAATGCTAGGAAAAAGTGAAGGCAACCCAACATGAGATGGATTGACTCCATCAAGGAAGCCATGGCCCCAGTTTGTAAGACCAAAGCAAGGCTGTTAATGATAGGATGTTTTGGAAGTCATTCATTCTCAGGATCGTCATAAGTCAGAAGTGACTTGTTGGCACTGTTAACACACACATACATGGAGAATAGCAGGATAAAAGTAAATGGAGACAGTAATAAAAGAAAAGGGGTGTGGTGGCTCAAGTGGTTAAGACGCTGAACTGCAGACCGGAAGGTTGGTAGTTCAGCAGTTCGAGACCCGAGTGTGCCGCATGATGGAGTGAGCTCCCGTCTCTGGCCCCAGCTCCTGCCAACCTAGCAGTTTGAAAGCAAGAAATTGCAAGTAGATGAATAGGTACCGCTTCGGTGGGAAGGTAACAGCATTCCGTGCGCCTCAGCATCTAGTCATGCCGGCCACATGACCACAGAAATGTCTTTGGACAGCGCTGGCTCTTCGGCTTGGAAACGGAGATGAGCACTGCATCCCTAGAGTCGGATTCGACTGGCTTTCGAGCAAGGGAAACCTTTACCTTTACCTAATAAAAGAAAATTGTGCCTACCAAACCAATGAGAGAAAATGGATGAAACAAATGACCGCCTTTTCAGGAAGGAAGAATTAGGCTGTGGTCAGACATGCCTTTAGATCTGACTCACCTGCAAATGCCTGATGGATCTAAAGGGCATGATCAGACAGCAACATCTGGGAAATGTCCTGCAGTCATCGGCACCCCCTGTTGCCCCACCACAGGAGCGGAGTTAAAGGGCACTGGGGAAAGTCCGGTCCTAACACTTGCCGGGAGGCCATGGATGGACTTTCCCCTGTCTGATCACTCAAGCACACTCTCAAGCCATCAGGATGGTCTGATCATTCCATCCTGACTCAGTGCCGGGTTTTTTTCCTCACTTAGCAGTATGCGCATAACTGTACACTCCATGGGGAGCCCTCAGTGCAGAAGTGTGATTCCTCGTTTATGCGCATGGAAAACAAAAGGCAAAGAACGCCCACTCGCCCGAGGGGCATCTGATCACACAATGACAGGCTGAGCCCGCAGCACAAAGGGATGTGTGATCACGCAACTGCAAGTCAAATTCCACCAGAGGAAATAAAGGCACTTCCCCTCCGCACCAAATGGCATGTCTGATCACGGCTTTTTTTGTAGCATAACAGGCCACACCCAACAGCAGGAACTCATTAGCATAGTAGGCCACACCTGGACAGCACAGCACATTAGCATATTAGGCCACACCCCCATGTTACCAGAAGTGTTGTCATCCAGCCACACCCACCTTTTGCTTCTTATTCTGTTTACGTTGTTTGTTGTCAAAACCCAGGGCTTTTTTTGTAGCAGGAACCCTTTGCATGTTAGGCCACACACCCCGAATGTAGCCAATCCTAATGAGTTTCTGCTGTTGGGTGTGGCCTATTATGCTAATGAGTTCCTGCTGGGCGTGGCCAACTCAGGAGCCAGCAGGAACTCCGTTCCTGTGCGTTCCTGCCCCAAAATAGCCCTGGTCCTGATGTCTATTGGGCCTAGAGAGCCCAAGAAATTCGTGACCTGCCATGTGGACAACTTCCTCTTTCAGAAAGTGGAGGAAGGAATGAGGGGATTAGATATTCGAAACTTGATCCTGACCAGTAGGGAAGACTTGGCTGATGAAGTGTAAACTTTGAAGTTAAATGACCACATAACTCTTAATCTAAGGGAAAGCTACACGTGAGTACAGTTAAATGAGTACCTTGAACTTGAGGAAACCAGATGTGAATGAACGTAGATAAATGCTAGGTAGGATTCTGCAGCTTGATAATGTTATCAGAGAAAGGAGTCTGAAATGGCTGGGAGTTCCCGAAAAAGGAGTTGCTAAGGGGACACTTGCAAGCACAGAAAGAGAGGAACAGGACAAGTATGAAGAAGCCATCAGTACGCCTCATGTAAAATCACTGAGCCCAAAGGCTGGGTGAGCAGGAAGCGCCTGCCTCTTGCCCCAGGGGTCAGCTGGGTCAAGCTACTGAGCTCTGGGGAAAATTTCCTAATCAGCTCTCCCATAATTCCTGCAGCCTCTCTGCATGCAGTTTATTCTTTGTTCTGGGGAAAACTAAAGGGCTAGATCCGGGGATTGTACTGCAGCAAAGGCAAATAAATAAGCCAGTCCATCATTTATAATCTCCCTTGTAAAACAATACCTCCATCCAATTATTTAGCTACTGTTTTCAGAAATATTTCTATTTTAGACCTGTGTGAACAAGTTCTGCCTTGGCACTCAACTTGACATTTCTGCTGTTTGGTAAATTGCGAAATAATGCCTGTTTCTTTTGCAAGGTTGTTCTCGAAGCGAATAGTGCCACCTTCTGGCCAGACTATATAGTTTGGCCTGAGAGAACCTGTGAGAACAAATCCACCCCCCCCCAGCCCATAATCTTCTCCGTGTTTGCTATTGTTTTATCACCAGTACAGATAAAAGTTCCTTTAAAACATTTTAATGGAAATCATAAGTAATTACATGGTAGTTATGATTATTGTGTAGTTACAGAGTTAAAGGAGTTTTAAACAGAAATATTTTCTGAATATCACAAACGTTCTGGATTTCACCCAGCCTGGCTCTGCTGCTTTCTGGTCTGTTCAAATTATCCTGTTAGACCATCATGCACATCCAAGTAGAGCTATTTCGAACACCTGTTTAAAACAACAGCTATGTGCTCCTAGTAGCTCCCAGACCTTACATTAAGGATCAAGGCAATGAATCTGGACCCCTGCCATAATGAGAATGAAGATTCTCTTTGGATATTCCTATACAAGAGACACCAATAGCCAAAGACAGGTGAGTTCTAGTGGAACAGCATAGCTACTTATGATGCAACCAACTAGTGAACTGGACTGCCCACAGAGCCCAGTCTTGCATATACCAGTGATTTTCAAACCAAGTTTTGGGGAACTGTGAGGTGCCTTTCACCAGCTTTGGCTTGTGAGCCAGATGCAGCTTTTCCTGCCAAAAAGATACTGCCACTGTGTAGCTTGCACTGGTAACATATAGATTAGACTACTGCAATGTGCTCTACATGGGGCTACCCTTGAAGAGTGTCTGGAAGCTACAAATGATACAGAATGCTGTGGTCAGAATGCTGACTCGAATGAGTTGTAGGGATCACATCACTCCAGTCTTCTTTCACCTACACTTGCTCTCATTTTACTTCTGGGCCCCATTCAAGGTGCTGGTATTGACCTTTAAAGTCCTCTGCAACTTGAGGCCAGCATACCTTAAGAACCACCTACTCCCATATAAATCTGCCTGGCCACTATGGTCATGTCCCGGGAACCTGATTCAGATGCCCCTGGCTAACTGAGGCTAAAAAAAAGGGCCTTCTTGGTTGTGGCACCAAAATGATGGAATTCCCTCCCAAAGAGAGATCCATCTGTCCCCCTCTATCATTGTCTCCTACCAGCCGGTGGACCCACCTCCCCATTTATGTGTTTTGTTTAATTATTCTCCCACTGTGTCTCTCTCACTCACTTTCTCTTCTTGTGTGTGTGTGTGTACACACACACAGTTTTAAAGTTTGTTCTCATGTTTTTGACCATTTGCTGCCTTGGGGATTGGAAGGGAGCATATAAATAAACGACGCCTGCTTTTGTCTCAACCAAAGCTCTCCTCCGGACACCCACCCGGCACTCCACCTCTTGTCAGCCTCCCTTTTGCCGAGGCCTGCAGCATAACCACCCCCCCTTTCAGCTCCCCCAGGCCTCCTCCTCGAGTTAATTTCATAGCAATATTTACTCTTGAGTCTCATACGTAGCTGCCTTGAGCCCAGAGGACAGCCAGGGTACAAAAAAGTTTAATTAATAAATACAACGAACTCAATTATATTCTTCGCATTCAATAAGAGCAGCAAAAAGAAGCAAAGTTTTCTCACCCACAGTCATGCCGTCCATGTAACGCTTGACAATATCAAATGAATCCCGTAGATTTCCTTCTGTGATGTCAAAGATGATGTCTGCCTGGTTGGCGGGGTACGCCGGGGTGATGGCACGAAGGAATATAATCTCTGAGGGTAGAGAGAGGGCGTAACAAGGTGACAGCAACAGAAAGCGGCTACAATCCGTGCCGTGCAACCAGTCTCAGCGTTCGGCAAACTCAGTTAAGGAGCACAGTGCCAAAAACCCCACCAACTTCTCTTATCTTCCATGAGATTTGCTCAGGGTAGGGGGTGGCAAAGGGGGGTAGGAAACATCGCTCCAGTTGCCACTTGAGCGCGGAAGGGCTGTTCTTTGTAGAAATTAGTCATCCAATCTGAAATCTGCACAGCAGCCTGAAATCTGCCCCACCCACCCTGAAGGAAGTGATATTGAGAAAGTCTCCATGGTATGAATGTGATGCTATCATTTAACTATAATGCTGCTATAATTTAACCAAGGCTGATGGTGCAAAATCAGGTAAGGATATATTTTATTACTCAGTTAAATTTCCAAAAATTGCCTACACATTTCGCCAATGGGCTTCGTCAGGGGAATCTGTTTGTCTTGCAGTAATTCCTCAAAATCACTTCCCATCTACTTTGTAAACTGTTTTTGAGGAATTACTGAGAGAGAAACAGATTACCCTGACGAACCCTGCTGGCAAAATGCGTAGGGAATTTTTGGAAATTTAACTGAGTAATTGTAATGTATTCAATAGCTGCCATTGAATGCATGATGTATGTGAAACATCTAATTGACTTGCCATGTTGAGCTTCGTCCTGGGCTAGGATCCAAATCCATCCAATCGCATTGCTAGCCCAGGAAGCACCTAGCCAATCACTTTACAGCAAGCTCCCTGAGCAGGAACGTCTGTGATTGGTCCTTATATGAACAACCGTATTGGTTGGTATTTGTACAGTGGGTGTGGCTACATTAGCTGGGAGAGTTTAAAAGCAGGACAACTGCAATGTAAGAACTGAACTGTTCTGTTCTGGTTATCAGATGTTGATCTGTGTTGGAGTTGTGTTCGAGTTGAAGAATAAAGCTGTGTTCTTGCTGAATCACTCTCCGACTTCTTTGTTAAGCGAGCGACTTAACAGTAATAAAATGTATTTTTACCTGATTTTGCACCATCGGCCTTGGCCTTAATTTTTATCTCCTGTGACTGGCTGTCATTTTAACACCATGAAAACATTTTCCTGCAGGAATAGCTGTCTTTTACAGACGGAACTTCTGTGATGTTTCTGTTGTGGGCTATTCATACAGAGCAAAGGAACCCATTTACCTTCTGGCCTTGTAAATTCCCTGAAGGTGGGCAGCGAAATGACAGTGTGGGAAATGGTGTGAACTGGATCCAAAACACAGTTGACATCGTTCAGTCGGCATGACTTAATGCAACGAATAGTATCTGTCTTCTCATGTCTGACTCTGCAAGGAAGAAAGGGGGGGGGGAGTGGATTAAGTCACCTTTCCAGGGTCAAAGAATGCTGAACTTCGAAGGTTTTTATCAGGACTGGCTTTGCCGTCAGTCATCATCCATATGTCAGTGTTTCCCCAGCCACTGGAGGCTGGTCAGTTTTTTAGACATTCAGAAGACATTTGGTAAATGTATCCAGTTCAACTGGATTAATTCTGAAGCGGACTTGGAAGGTGTTGAACAGGCATCTATATTTTAAAAAAATCATTCAAGAGACCAAGCTGTAGGAGGCCATCCACTACAAACTGATTATAACACATCAGTTACACTTTCAGTGACTAAACAGACCCAAGACGAAGTCACATTCAGGAATATGCTGCAGGGGCCTTACCATCCACTTTGCTTAGAACTCCTCGTGAAGTTGGAGAAAGACTCACTTGTACTATGAAACCTGTAAATTAACAGGTAATAGGTTTTTATAAATTTGAAGGTGTGTGCCCACATGTGTTATTTTACGTGAAAAAGAGGATTTTTAAAAAGCTGTCATCCTTGGGATTGGGGTGGAGTTCGGCATAAATATAACCGGGGATGTGGAATGGGATTGTATAGCCCGATCTCATCAGATCTCAGATGCTAAGCAGGGTTGGTACGCGGGTGGGCGACCAGCAAGGAAGACTGCAGAGGAAGGCAAAGGCACCTCTGCTTAATCACTTACCTTTAAAACCCTACGGGGCTGCCGTAATTTGACTGAGACTTGACGGCACTTTACACACACACACTCATAAATATAGCCCCAAGTTAAGCGTTTCACTAACCTCATTTACGGAGCGCTATTGGGGCGAACAAGTCAGTAGGGAGGCTGGTGCAGCTCATACCCTGTTCACCAGTCAAGATCAGGCAGCTGGTTTGTTTGTTTTTTTGACAAACTGCTTGTTTGTAAACCTATTCACAGCCTGTTGAGCAGGTGGCTTTAACCAGGATCAGACTGGGAGGAAAATTGGCCCCAAGGAAAAGGTCCCCCCATAGTTGCCCTGGTCCTGCCCCCCCCAAAAAAGATCCAGCCTGTCTGCCCAGACAGACCCAGGCTACTCTCTGCACCATCAAGGGAAAAACTGCAAGGGATTGGCAGTGTGGTTGGGGGAGAGTTTCAGACATCATGTCCACCAGCGTAGTCCAGGTAAAGGTAAAGGTTTCCCTTGCTCAAAAGCCAGTTGAATCCGACTCTAGGGATGCGGTGCTCATCTCTGTTTCCAAGCTGAAGAGCCAGCGCTGTCCAAAGATGTTTCCGTGGTCATGTGGCCGGCATGACTAGACGCCGAGGCACACGGAACGCTGTTACCTTCCCCCCGAAGTGGTACCTATTTATCTACTTGCAATTTCTTGCTTTTGAACTGCTAGGTTGGCAGGAGCTGGGGCCAGAGACGGGAGCTCACTCCGTCATGCGGTGCAATCGGATCTTGAATTGCTGAATCACTTGAGCCCCCACAGCCCTCGTAGTCCAGGTACCCAACTGCAAATCTATCCCCCTGCAGAGGGTGGGGGACAATGGGGAAGGGAGGGGGAGGGACAATGATCCCATGTCCTGGGGGTAGGGGGATAGTTTATTTACACAGGCAGAAAGAGGGTTCTGATCTTTTAAGAAAAACCTTGATCCACTTCTGTGTTTCGGCAAAATCTGGTTCGGGCCAGGGGAGTTTGGCAGTGGCTGGTTTGGCTCATTCATCCGCTCCAGCCAGGACCGGCCGCTTCCAAAGGCGAGCTGTGGCCCTGCCCCAGACCGGGCTCTACCCCTGGGCTCAGACCAAGGGCGTCTTCTTCCGCATCCACCTTCCTCGTGGGTGGGGGCAGCAGCAGCGGCCGCTACTTTGGGCATACGGCAACCCCTTTTTTCAGGGCTTCTGGCTGGCTACCTGCCTGCTCACCAGCCTCCTCTCTCGCAATGGGAGTTCAGCTGAGCGAGTGGGTTTAAAATAAAGCCATCGAAGGAGAGAGACTAATATGGGGTGTGGGAGGAGTTCTTCAGGCCCCTTCTTCAGTGTGGGGCTCAGCCCCCTCCCCGAGCTTCCACCAAGCCCTCTTGGGACACCCACAGGTGAGGAAATCCTTCCTCAGCTCCTTTGCATCTTCAAAGCCCTTCCCTGGGAATACAGATTCCTGTGTGGGGTAACATATAGTAGCAAAAGAAGACTTGTGCGCTCTTACTTCTGGGTCTAAATTCCTTATTATTTGTCCCCTGTTTTGTTAAAGATTAACTTCCTCAGCTATAAGAGGTCCGCGGGATTATTGTGGAACGCCGTTCTGTCCTCTTTCCCTCTTTCCCTCCCTTTTCCTTTCCTTCAATCTGAGTCTACTGGAACACAACTTAGTCAGTTATACTTTCTCTGTCTGTCCGTCTTTCTGATTTACTCCAGTGTGACTCCACACCTTTTCTCCTGGCTGCAGGCTTTTCCAATCAGGGTTCTTCAGCCATACCGCTGATTCTGTTCTAGCCGTTACCTAGAGAAGTCACACTTGGAAGATTTGTGACAGGATTCACACTTTTCTACCTCAAGTCTCTTCTTTTCCCTTTATATAATTTTTTTTACGTTTGAAAGACTGGTCACAGATTTTACACCAACCTGTAGTGCCAATTGGAGGATTGGAGGGAAAGCCTCAGGGGCACCTCCTCTTTTTGCCCCAGAAGTCTAGGAGTCTGGTTGGGCATCTCATTCCCTGAACTGGGTGCCTCCTTCCGTGGGCCAAGCCTGGTATACCTGGCTGGGCGTCTGCTTCCCTGGACTGGCTGCAGCTCAATTGGGCATCTCCTTCTTGGGGCCAGCCTCAGTGAGGCCCAGACAGGCGCTTTCTCCCCCAGGCTGTGCACGGCCCTTCTCACTCCAGGGCTGGCTTGACTCAGGTGGGAGGAGGACAGGCCACTGGCCAATGGGAATTTTCCACCAGTGGCAGAGACATATTCACTCCTAATAGTACTGCTCACTTTTCTCCATTGTAAGAACTGTCCATTTATTTGTATACTCTGCTTCCTGTTTTTATATCCCATGACTGCTACGCTAACTCAGCTAAGCTTTGGCAAAGTACCTTGTCAAAAGTCTTTTGGAAGTCCAGGTATACCACATAACCACATGCTTATTAACCTGCTCAAAGGACTCCCAAAGTTTAGTGAGGCAAGCTTTCCCGTTGCAGAATCCATGTGGTTAGGCAAACTGGCCTGTAATTTCTTGGAGCACTCTAGACCGGAGTTGCCTCTAAGCTGAGTTAGTGTGAGCTAGCTCACAGTTTTTAAGCCTCCGGCTCACACATTTTTGTTCTACCTCAGAAAGGATGGCTCCAGAGCAAATTAATTTATGCAGCCAAATCGCTCGCTCACAGCTTTAGTGCCAGTAGCTCACAAAGTAGAATTTTTGCTTATGAGACTCCACAGCTTAGAGGGAGCATTGCTCTACACCTGTTTTTAAAAATCAGTGTAAAATTTGCTACTTTCCTGTGGTACTGAAGCTGATTTTAACTACAAGGATGTTGTGTATGCTGACCGCCACCGGGGGCCAGCAGTCAGCCAGAGCTGCCAGAGCTTAACTCTGGAACAACAATAGGGACTAGGCTCCTAGTCCCTCCACTGGGGAGCCAATGGGATCCGTGGCGGGAGATTCAAACCCACCAATGGTGACCAGGGGTGTGTCCCCAGGGATGTATATAGTTGGCCCCCGGGCCGTTTGTCCCCCGTCTTGTTGTGTACCTAATAAAGCGTGCTATGCACTACGTCGGCAACCCACTACACAATAGTGGCGACGAGGATGGGATTCAGCCGCAACTGAGCCGGGCTGTCGCCGAGGGACCAAGAGCACGCAGCAAGCCGCCGAGGCCATTCTTCTTCAATCCGCTCCGACGCGCACAATGGCAACCACTCCAGGGTTCGGGCCGCAGCCGCTCTTCGACATGACCCGTCCGCAAGACTGGCCAGCCTGATTCCGGGCCGTCAAGTCAGCGCTTGCCTTCTGCGACATCACGGACGACGGCAAGAAACGTGGGTTCCTCTTGGCCTCCTGTGGCACCGCCGTCGTGTCCCTGGCCTAAAGTCAATCAAGGGAGTCGGCACTTTCCGGGTGCAGTATAAGAACTTCAGAAAGAACCTGGACTTGATTGTGGTCGAGGGCGACCTCGTCAGTTTACTGGGGCGGGCCTGGTTCGACCCCCTGGGCATCTCAGTAGAAGGAATACAGGCGTGCACGGCCCACGATTTCAAAGGAATCTGCCAGGAATTTCCCTCCGTCAACCACTTTACAATAAACCCACTACACAATAAAGTTACATATACTATTTCCACATCTGAATTCCTTAGAAACCCTCAGGTTCCAGACCTGGAGATTTATACTTTTTGATTTGCCTGTTAATCCTAGAATTTTTTCTTTTGTCCCTTCAGTTTTCCCCAAAACAACAGCTCTGACATTGTTTGTCTTTGCTCAATCTTTTTGTCAACTTACACTTATTTTACCAAAACTAGTGCTCCTTTCTATTTAGCTCATTCCTTTCTCTTCACCTCATTCAGGCAATCCTTCCACTTTAAAAAGGAAGCCTTTTATTTCTTCCTTGACTTCAGTCGCTAACCATGCAGGCATCTTTTTAGCTTTGACGCTCCTTTTCCTAACCTGAGGTAAGCGTTCTATCTGGGCCTCAGTTTTAAACTGTTTCCAAGCATCATGGTGCAATTTCATTCGCTTGGTTTGTCCCATTTGACTTCCTTCTGAGTAGTCCTCACATTTTTGTAATGTGCCCTCCTCTATGGAATTCACTGCCACAGGAGGTGGTGGCGGCTACAAGCATGGACGGCGTCAAGAGGGAATTGTATAAGCATATGGAGTAGAAGTCCATCAGTGGCTATTAGCCACAAGGTATAGATAGGGACTCTGAAGCAAGTGATGCTCTGTCTTCTTGGTGCTGGGGGGGGTCAACAGTGGGAGGGCTTCTAGTGTCCTGGCCCCACTGGTGGACCTCCTGATGGTACCTGGTATTTTTGGCCACTGTGTGACAGAGTGTTGTACTGGATGGGCCTTTGGCCTGATCCAGCATTGGCATCTCTTGTGTTCTTATGTTCTATGCTTTCATTTTCTGTTTTATTTTTTGCTATCATATTGGACATTAGGTCGTCAACATGGACAGGGCTGCCAGCTCTAGTTTGATCAATTCCTTGAGATTGGGGGCTTTGGCTCTGCGAAGTACATCCCCCCGCCCCCTCAGTGGAAAGGTGCAGGGAAATACTGACTGCAAGAAATGTGAAATCACCAGTTTGTTGACATTAATTTTGCAGAACATCCAGCGACAGTAACCTCAAAGCGACGTGAACAGAAGGTAAATAATCCAGCAGGACTCTCTTCCTATTGCAAGCAAAGCATTGAATTGAAAATGTTTTATGCCAATAAAGGTATTGTATTTGTATTTATTTGAATTGAAAATGTGCCTTTTCAAAATTAAAAAAAGTTTGAGTCCGGCGGCATCTTTAAGACAAGCAATGTAAATTTAAAAAGTTGTTTTTAGAAGGAAAAGAACTTAAGGATACCTAACCCCACACTGAAAGAGTGTTTGGACAGAATTCCTGTTCATATCTTACAGTGAACGCATGCATATGCTGCAGGTATGTATAAACGCTGTAATGGGGTTGCCAACCTCCAGGTGGGACCTGGAGATCTCAGGGATACAACTGATCTCCAGGCGGCAGAGATTGATTCCCCTGGAGAAAATGGATGCTTGGGGGGGGGGTTTCCGACTATATGGCATTACACCCCACAGAGGTCCCTTCTCTCACCTAATCTTTTACCTCCAGATATTTCCCAAGCTACACTTGGCATCCCTAGAAGAAACAGCCAACACGCATTCACTTTATAAATGAAACTGGGGACTGTTACTTGGATAAATGTGCAGTTTCGATCACACAGCTGAACGTGTGCTGAATGTAACATTGGGAATTACTCAACAACCTCATAAAAAGGAAAAAACACCCTGTGATTTGGTATGATGTTAGCCACCTTGAATTTTTGAGAACAGAAAGGTATAAATGTTACCATAAATACTGTTCTAAGGCTCCCTTCCCCAGCACATCTCATGGATAACCTTGTAACAACTCTCAAGGATTGCTAATGCGAAAACATCACAGTGTGGTAATGGGAAAGCTCTCCTGCATTTTGGAACACTTACAGTTTTTTGGGTTTTCTGCTGTCTAGTCGCAGCCAGTTTATGGTGACCCCCAGTGGGATTTCCAAGGCAAGAGATGTTCAGAGGTGGTTTGCCATTGCCTGGCTCCCCGTTACACAAACCTGGAATTACTTGATGGTCTCCCATCCACATACTGACCAATTTTTTCAATAGCATGCACATTTTGTAAGTAAAGGAAGGTTTAGATCCAAGGCTAAAGGTGGACAAGAGTCAGTTTGGTGTAGTGGTTAAGTGTGCGGACTCTAATTTGGGAGAACCAGATTTGGTCCCCCACTCGTCTACTTGCAGCTGCTGGATAACCTTGGGCAAGCCATAGTTCTGTCAGAGCTGTTCTTGAAAGAGCAGTTTCTCTCAGGGCTCTCTCAGCCCCACCTACCTCACAGGGTGTCTCTTGTGGGGAGGGGAAGGAGTTTGTAAGCCGCTCTGAGACTCCGAGTGAAGGGCGGGGTATAAATCCAATCTCCTCTTCCTCCTCCTCTATGTGCCACAGCATGTATATTCTGGTAATCTGTATCACAACTCCTTTGCTGGACTAAGGCCCAGACCTTCTCCAGAATTTGAATAGGAGTCATCTGACTGGAGTTTTGTCTCACCCTCTGCGGGTACTGTTTTGAAACCCAGAGCTGGCTGGAGGCATGAGTCAAGGGCTCTTACAGCCTGAAACCAAACGGAGCCAGTCTAGCAGGGACAACACTAGCCTGAGCTCTCTTCGGCTGCACTGGAAAGGAGTCAAAAGTTGCAGGAATGTACCCTGACCTGGATAGCCCAGGCAAGCCTGATCTCGTTAGACCTTGGAAGCTGAGCAGGGCAGACCCTAGGAAGTACTTGGAAGGGAGACCTCCAAGGAACACCGGGGCTGGGACGCAGAGGCAGGCCATAGCAAGCCACCTCTCTGAAAGTCCAATCCTCACTAGGGGTTGCCAGAAGTCAACCATGACTTACTTCCAGGCATAAACACACACACGTTACTCACCCCCCTCCCCCAAAGCTGCAGG
>NW_015162000.1:173583-229105 GCF_001447785.1 Gekko japonicus | reverse complement strand
TGGTTCTTCCCGCCTCCCCGGCCCCGAAGCGAGGCCCCGCCGCCCAGCTCGCCGCTCCCTTCCCAAGTGGCGGCGGTGGTGGTTGCAGAGCGTTCCCTGCGCATGCGCAGGGGACGCTCTGTGAGTTTCGTGGGGATTTAAACATCCCCCCGATCTTTTTTTCCAGGTTTGGGATTTTTGTGCACACGTGGGGACCGCCCCACGTGCGCACAAACCTCTCCCTCCCTCCCAGGTCCCCCCGATGTGCGGATTTAAGCATCCGCACACCAGGGAGCGACTTGGGAATTAGATATATAGTCTAGAAAAGGGAAGATCAAATTGTGTGGCTAGCCCAAGAGAATCCAATCTGATGCCTACAGCTATGCAAGACAGGACAGATAATTTTTTGCCCCTAAGTGGTCGGGGGATCCTGAAAAGTTTATTGTCTCCAGGAGCAACAGATTTAATCTCTGAGGGGGGGGGGGGTTACATCCCAGCCTTTTCCTCACAGAACATAAAGGACTGCTTCAACTTTATCTCCCTCCAATTCAGTTTATCCTCCCTACTTGGCTCTCACACAAATAGGGGACAAAAAATAGAGCAAAAGACAAGATTAATAGTGTTGAAGCATAACCTACTGCTGCTGGGAGCCAAACAAGAAGAGTTGGTTTTTATACCCTGCTTTTCTTGACCTAAATGCTAAAGTCCCATCAGCTTCCCTGATTTTAGCAGGTGATTTTTTGCCAGGTAAGGACCGAATGATCCAATCATGTGATTAGGAGAGGTCCAAGAGACTGGATAGGTGCAACCACAAAACTCCCCAAGGATCAATGAACCAATTTGGCAGTGATTAGTTTGACTTTACTCTCTGCAAGATTTGGCCTAAAGACTGTGAATAGCTCAGAAACCTTTGATAACCTTTGTGCTGGCTGACAGAGCCAGTGTAATGGATTTCTGCATGGTGTCCAGCAATGTTCCCTCTAAGCTGTAGAGTCTTGTGAGCAAAAATTCTACTTTGTGAGCTACTGGGATTAAGGTTGTGAGCAAGCAATTTGGTTACTGCATAAATTAGTTTGCACTAAAGCCATCCTTCTTGAGCTAGGACAAAAATGTGTGAGCCGGAGGCTAAAAAACTGTGAGTTAGCTCACACTAACTCAGCTTAGAGGGAACACTGGTGTCCAGAGGTCTCTCACCGTTCCTCAGTGGAACTGGCTTCCTCGGGAGGTGGTGGGCTCTCCTTCTTTGGAGGTTTTTAAGCAGAGACTAGGTGGCCATCTGACAGCAATGCGGATTCTGTGAATTTAGGGAGATCATGAAAGGAGCAATGAAAGCTGTGAAAACATGAATACTGCAATATTTATTTAAAATATTTTTTATGCTGCTCTTTCTGCCAAATCAGGGTCCACAAGGTGGCAAACATAATATGCCACTTAAATATGTATTAGGTCTGCCCTCAATACATAACCGTCCATAGAATTTAAATCTGGTGTCGAACCAGAAGGCAGAGGTTCCATAGGCCTGATTACAGGGTATGTAATTTAGCGTCTCACCTGAAATAACACTGGAAACAGTCCCCCTTTCTGGCCCATCCAGGACTTCTTTAAAAGCACATCAGGCCTCCTTAAGGGAACAGCATCTAATTATATGTGTGCATATGCTTGAGCTTCTGGCCGATCACAAAACAAGGAACCATTTGGACATGCCCAGGCAAAAATCTAAGAATGGACATTATCTGAACATGCACTGAAGTACTGACTGGTTTTACGGTTACTTTTGATGGGGCATACCCAGATGTTTAGGGATTGCCTATAAAATATACCCAAAGACACCCAGATTAAATAATTATAAATATGATTCCATTCTCCTTGAATAAAGGTTAATGGTTTTTGAAAGAGGAACGGAACAGTCACAAAAGTTTGTAGCACAGGGGCGCTTTGGCACAATCTCATCCAGTCCAATGAAACTTCTACATGCAATATTCCCTGTATGTACTGTAATGACTGAAGTGTCATTGTACTGTAATGACTGAAGCCCATGAGGGATGGCAGTCAGATTTTAGCATTCTACCTTGGGCAGATGCCCTGACCTGGATAGCCCAGGCTGGCCAGATCTCATCGGATCTCAGAAGCTAAGTATGGCTGGCCTTGGCTAGTAATTGGATGGGAGACCTCCAAGGAATACCAGGGTCATGACGCAGAGGCAGGCAATGGCTAACCACCGCTGAAGGTCTCTCACCTTGAAAACCCTCTGGGGTCACCGTAAGTCAGCTCTGACCTGATGGCACTTTCCTCCTCCACCATCACCACCTCGGGCAGAGCAAGCTACCCATTTCCAAGGGGACCTGGCTAATTTTGTCACAGATTGACAGGTTTTGGAGGGTCATCCGGCACGCTGCAGTCTCTGAGCCCCGTGAGTCATCCGAGGTAGTGGGGAGAACTTCATCAGGACATGGGCCAAAGCCTTCCCAGACGCCCAGCACTTAATGGATGTGAATAGCACATTCAGAGATAAGAAATTTTCCTATGGGGCTTATTTCCTGAGTTTCACCTACCCCTATTTAGACATCAATTATAAAGGCGTATTTAATTTGGTGCCCCTTCCATGGAAAACGCTTCTTAGCTTCAAGCTGGTCCTCCTGTGAGCAAATAGTTTTCAGCTGGTGTATTATTTTGAACTGAGCAAGAACCAATGGGCCAGCAACACCCGCCCTGCCTACTGTGTTACTCCCACTCAAGGGGTAAAGTTCTCACACTCTCTTACATCCAGACCCACTTGTGGATGGCAACAGTGTTCCCCTTAGCTGTTCCCTGCAGGTTGCCTATGTCTGTTTGGCAAACTGGGTGGTAGGAAGTGCCCGTGAGAGCCCTTTGCCAGCGTCTGGGAGCTGAAGTGGATAAGAGGGACTGCCACCCGCCTCCATCCCCCTGGAGAAAGCAGAGGATCCAGGAGGCTTGGGCTCACCTGACAGACACCTGAGGTGCAGGGTCTGGAGTGATGCTGGCGTGGCCATCCCCCCGATGGGGGTGGGTGGGGATTCCCCCGATTTCAGGGGCCCCAATCCGCTGCTGGCCAGCAGGGGGAGCCCCACCATCAAAGAGCCCCATCCTGACTGACGTGCCCGGCACAATCGCATAACCTCTGGGTGATGTCTCTGCACCAGGTACGTCACACAAGGGATGCTCTAGCATCTGGGCAAAAACTCTATGGTGACCATACAGGTTTTTGCCCAAATGCTAGAGCGTCCCACCTGATGTGCCCTGTGTGACGATATCACCTCCGACAAGTGTCGTCATTGCAGTGTGCACGCGAAGACTCCCGGGAGAAGACTGGAGACCCCTCCCTCGCCAGCAGCCAGGTAAGACCTGGCAACCCTAAGTGGTGCTGAAGGGGTCACTCCCCCCTATCCCGAAGCTGGATTTGGCTTCTCAGCAGCAGAAGTTAGTCTCTTGCAACTTACATGTAGAGCACATCTCAATAAGCAACAAACAGGCAAGCCAGAATGTTAAAAGTTACAGGAAAATGGATGACGATCAATAAAATGCAAATGTGGCATGCAGAAGGGTTTTAACTTTATTGTTTTAAATGGGACCGGGGGGGGGGAGGAAGTCACGGTCGGGGGTGGGGAAGCCCGCGAGGGCTGCCGGCATGGCATGCAAGGGATCACAGCTGTGCAGAGACAAAGACAGACAGCTTGGCCACGAAGGTGCTGGCAGTTCCATGGCGGAGGAGCTGCATCTGAACCGTCAGGAGGAGGTCTCTGGGCTCTGTGACGGGCTTCTGCATGGACACCACACCACTGTGGTTGTTCACATTTTTGATCCCGAAAATACCCTCCTCATTCCCACTGATGATGGAGAGCTGAATTTTATCCCCGGGGATGACACTGGAAGGACCCATGCGGAAGATATCGATGGGAACTTGAATGTTGGTGGGAAAAGAGAGGTGATAAGAAGTTATTCTCAAGGGCAGGCTCTGGCATTCCTTAGTGTGGTGACATGGCAAACGCTCACAACGACTGCAAGAGAAGTGAGAAGACAAGAGAGGGGAGGGAGGTTAGCAACCATTCTGGCAAGCAGGAGAGGAAAAGGGGGAAGCCAAGGAGACCTTGACTTACTGGACACATTCAGCGCTGCCACGGAAGAGGCAAGAGCTCAAACTTTGTGTGCACAGAGGCATGTCCTGGGTTCGCTTCCGGGAATCTCCTGTTCAGCAGACAGCATGGCTGGCCGAGCTCATTGGGGTACGCAGACGGGCAGGCAGGACATTTTCCAGAAGCGCCAAACCAACTTTGAAAACCCTCTACTGGTAAAACTCTCCATCTCAGAACTTTGGCACCACCAGGGGCCTGTTGTTCTCTGCTCTCCTTCACCTATCCGTCTGACCTTCATAGAATCACAGAGTTGGAAGGGGCCCTACAGGCCCCCTGCTCAATGCAGGATCAGCCTAGAGCATCCCTGACAAGTGTTTGTCCAGCCGCTGCTTAAAGATTGCCAGTGGGGGGGAGCTCACCACCTCCCGACCTTCCGGCCTGCAGTTCAGCATCTTAACCATAGGTGTCATCATAGATGGAAGCTAAGAAACCATAAGGGAAAAGGAATTGCTGAGGTAGGCAGGGTAAACTTGCCTATAGCATGAACTACTCTGCAATTATATTAGCCACATAAACCTGGGGGGGGGGGAGAGACAAAACCCTATGCCTGGTTTTCATTTGTGATCAGTTTAGCTTAGCATTTCAGGATGAATTTTTGCCCCTTTCGTTTTCCGCATCTTAATTCTGAATGACAGAAAATATTGCTACATGTGTGGAATATGGTGTTATTTGTAGAGGGAAGAAAACTTGCAAAATTCCATTTTTTGGAGTGGGAAAATAAAGGTTGATATAGATACAGAAAATTATGAAGACAGCTGTTTTACATTACAAAGACACTCTCATACCCTTCTACCCTTCACTCAGTGGGGCTGGTGGGAACAGAAATTTTTCGCCATCTTAAAAAAATGAAGTTCTATTGTTTGAAGTATATTGTTTTTAGTAGTTTTTAATGTTATTTAATGGAGTATCACTATGTTTACTTGATGTAAGCTGCCCTGAGCCCTGCTTGCAGGGAAGGGCTGCCGAGCAAGTTGAATCTAATAAATAAATAAATACACTGCAAAAACATTTTCTTCCCTGTGAAAGCTTGTCTTCATGTGTGTGAGCTCCAGCATATATTCAGGGTTCCCCCTTCTTTGGTACAGGGCTTTGCAGTGGGTCTTTTACAGTCCCAGCTAGTAGCTTGGGAACCATTGACTGAATTACTCCTTGCAGATCTACGCCTCCTTTCTCCCAAAATGGGACTCAAGGCAAGTCACAACATCCAATATTTTTAAGCAGCCAAAACCAATACATTAAGACCTAGGGTGTACATGACTTCTCTGATGGGAACGAAGGTGCATTGAATATGGGTTCATTTCTACGTGCCTTCTTGCAAGTGAGAGAAGTTTATGTTCATAAGAACATAAGAAGAGCCCTGCTGGATCAGACCAATAGTCCCTCTAGTCCAGCATCCTCACACAGTGGCCAGCCAGTTCCTTTGGATGGCCAGCAGCAGGCCTTCCCCTGATGCTGCCTCCTGGCTCTGGGACTCAGAGGCCTAGTGCCTCTGAATGTGGCGGTTCCCCTCAGTCACCATTGCTAGTAGCCACTGACAGACTTATCCTCCATGGATCTAACTAGTCCCCTTTTTAAGCTGTTTCAACTGAAGCTCTTTCCACACTCTGAGCATTTCATGTGGATTCACCACTATGGGCATTCTTTGATGTTCTGTCAGGTTTCCCTTCCGCTTGAGGCTGAGAGTGATTGGTTTCAGACAGGCCTTCTTCCCAGCCTGAGTGACACTGTCAGGTCACCAATGAAATGAGGCTACACGATGATGACACTGATGAAACACAAGTCCTGTATTCAGCATATAGGCAGTGACCCTGGTCACATGGCAAAATGGGAGGAGCCAGGTGACACTGTCCCTGCCACTCACAAGAACAAAACAAGGGCGCTAAACCACAGCTGTTATGAGCAGCAAACAACTGTGACATAGCACTTAAACTTAAAGTGTTGGAAATCTTTCTGCAGACCACTGGAGGGTGTGTGTGTTTCCATATCTCCCTTTTCTTGCCAAAACCGTCTCCTCCCCAAGAAATCCAGTGCAACACTTTTCAAATCAAAATACAGAACATGAAGTTCACTCCCCCCAAAAATCATGTTTTTGCGAACTGCTTCCAAAAATAAGGTGAATGTGCCAAGAGAAAAGATTCTGTGTTGACACCCCCCATTGGCTGAGAACATTCAGGCTTCAGTACATTGAACTGAGACCCTCTCCTGGGCGCTGGTTCAGCTGCTGGCATGCTACAGAGTGTTTACCAGCTACGCTTGGTGCCAAGAAAGTAGACAGACCATTCCCGTAAGACTTCCAGAGAGGTAGTCAGTTTGTGTAATTTCCCATAATACTAGAGCTGGGGGGCATTGGCTTAGAAAGCTTTAGAGGTGGGTTGGATAGCCCTGACCTGGGTAGCCCAGGTAAGCCTGATCTCGTCAGATCTCGGAAGCTAAGCAGGGTCGACTCTGGCAAGTACTTGGATGGAAGACTGGAAGATTTGTATTCACTTACCGTGAAGTTTCCCTTCTCGGTGATCCAGGAGTGGGGCAGTCCTTACTCTTGGGAACAGGCTCCTCCTCCGGAACAGGGTCGGTTTCCTCAGATCAATCCAGGAAGGGGAGGGGCCTGTCCCCTGAGAACATCCCAGTCATCTCCAAGCCGTGCATTCCCCAACATCACACCAAGGAAAAGAAAAACACTTCTCCCCACCATAGTGAAACTCGAGTTTCGGGACAACTAGCCTTGTAACTTCATGCCCTTCCAGTGGCTGTAGACCAAGATCAAAACCCTCTGTCACTCTCACCCAATTAACTCACAATTTTTAAATTTTGGCATCTCAAAGAAATTTCGTAACTGTTCACCCAGTTTTTACATTCCCAAAAAACCTCCAGAATCTGCCCCCCAAAACTGGGTGGGTAGGACTGCCCCACTTCTGGACCACCGAGAAAGGAAGCTTCACGGTAAGTGAATACAAATCTTCCATTCTCTGGTGGTCCTGGGAGTGGGGCAGTCCTTACTCTTGGGACATAAAATAGCAGTGTGCCCCAGGATGGGAAATCCAGCTTCTGGTTTATAGAGTGTGCTGCAGCACACCCCAGTGAAAAGCCGCCACAGCCAAGGTCAGCTTCTCTACTCTATAGAGTCTAGTAAACGACTGCACAGACTTCTAGGTGGCCACCATACCTACCATCTCCAAGGATGGGAAATGATCTGTAAGCTGCTGACATAGCAGCCCTCCGCAGAGAATATGCTGCAACACCTTTGGGTGGATCCAGCTCGTGAGCCTTGCATGCAACAATGATGCCGCCCATAAAACCACCTACTTAAGGTAAAAGGCGATACCAGTTGACCTAAGGAAGATATCCAAAAGGAAACTAATAGGGTATATGAATCATGCCAATGTTTGGCCTATCAATTGAAAAACTAAATACCCTATGGACATCTAGGCAATGCCATTCCATTTCCTTGACATGTCTATGATTGGGACAAAGGAAGATAAGACAATGATCTCTGACTTGTGAAAGAACTGGATTAACCTTGGGAACGAAGGCTGGATCCGGGCATAACGTCACCCTATCATTGTGGAAAACACAAAGTTCCCTGTCAACTGACAGGCTCCTCAGTTCCAACACCCACCTAGTTGATGTGATGCCCACTAAAAATAAGGTCTTGAATGTTAATTCCTTGAGAGGACATGTCTCCATGGGTTCAAAGGTTCTCTGCACAATGCTCTCAGAACCCTATGTGGGTTCCAAGTCAAAAACCTCTGCACTTCTGGTGCTTTTAACCACGTAGTAACTCCTTAGGAATCTCTTAACGTGTGAATGGCAATTTAAGGGACCTCTCTTCCTAGCCCCCATCACCACCAGTATGGCTGCCACCTGTCACTTTAATGTACTCACACTTAGCCCTCTAGCCAAACCATCTTGGAGAAAGCTGAGACGCCTCTAACTGACACATTTAATGGTTCCCAATCTCGTCCTGAACACCAAGAGTGAAGAACCTGCCAGGTTGTGTGATACACCCTATTTGTGGAATCCTTCCTAGAAACTAACATGGTGTCTTTCATGGCGAGGATCTTGTGCAGATCCTAGTGTCAATAAGTCCTTTCCCAGTGGTAGGCACCATGGTTCCATGGTTGACAATCTCTTCAAATCCTGGAACCAAGCTCTTTGGGGCCAAAAGGGTGGTACCAGCACTAGTTCTGCCTTCTGCTCCAACAGCTTCTGAATCACCTTGTGAAGCAATTAAGCCATCTGGAATATGTACAGCCAATCTCTGCAGCCAGTTGCAGTTGAGAACATCAGTTCCTGCTGCCTGCTGCTTTTTACCTCTGGATATGAATTGCAGGACTTGATGGTTCTGGTCTGTGGTAAAGAAATCCATTTCCATCATCACCCATCTGATCAGGTCACTCGCTTCTACATGTAAGGTTTGAAATCTGGTTCCTTATGCCTTTGTCATCATATTGTCTGTCTGGACTAGAACGTGATGACCTGTTAGTATCTCGGAGAATTCCAAGATCCCCAGCCTGGTAGTTCTAAGTTCTAAAAATTTTATACTTAGTGAGGACTCTTCCTGAGACCAAACCCCTTGAGTCATTGTCCCTTGAGAGTGGGTTCCCCACCCCAGCAGACTCACATCTGTGGTCATCACCACCCTCTGTAGATTTCAGATCGGGGAGCCCCACTGGAAACAAAAGGGCTCCAGCCACCACTGCAGCTGATGTTGAAGCTGTCTTGGCAATTGGCCACCACATCCTGGTAAGGCAAGGGAAAATGTCTGTAGAGGTCAGGCATGGAACCTTGACCACAGAAGCACTTCATGGCTTGACACCATCATGCTCAGAAGCATGGCCAGTACCATCCCCTCTATCTTGCGTTTTTGTAGCCTGTCTATGGTCAGAAGTTGTATGTTGTGTTGTCTCTCCTGAGATAGAGAAACCCAGGCCTTCATTGTGCCCTTCTGCACCCCCAGGTGTACCCATGATTGAGAGATGTTTAAATTGCCCTTATCCATGTTGACCACGAAGGCATGGCCCCTCAAAAAAAAAAAAAATCACCACCATCTCTGATGCTTCCCCACTTTGCTGGTAAGATGGTGCCTTGACAAGGATGTCATCTAGAGAAGAAGAGGAGAAGAGATTGGATTTACACCCCGCTCTTCACTACCCAAAGGAGTCTCAGAGCGGCTTACAAGCTCCTTTCCCTTCCCCTCCCCACAACAGACACCCTGTGAGGTAGGTGGGGCTGAGAGAGCTCTTGACAAAAACTGCTCTTTTTCAAGAACAGCTGTGCCAGAACTATGGCTTGCCCAAGGTAATTCAGCCAGGTGCAAGTGGAGGAGTGGGGAATCAAACCCGGTTCTCCCAGATTAGAGTTTGTGCACTTAACCACTAAACCAAACTGGCTCTAGAGATGGTGACAGCGACACTCCCTGAAGTCTCAGATGTATTACAATGGCCACCATGATCTTGGTGAACCCCCTTGGGAATGACTTCAGGCCAAAAGTAAGCGCTGGTACTGAAAGTGTTTTCCATCATATGTGAAGCATAGGAACCTGCAGCGAGCCTCTCGAATTGGGATGTGTGAATAGTCCTCCTATAGATCGATGGATGCCAGGAAATCCTTTGCTTGAACATCTACCAGAATGGAGTTCAGAGTTTTCATCCTGAATATTCTAGTTCTGATGCAGTTGTTTAGCCATTTCACGTCCAAGATTTTCCTGGCATCCCTATTCTTCTTTGGCTCTGGGCAAGATATCCTTTTGGAATCACAATGGACTGACAAGGGCTTTGTTGTTGTTGTTTTTAATGTAGAACATGTCTTTATCTTCAAAACAATATCTGTCGAGTCCATCTCCAAAAAGATTTGTGCCCTTAAAAGGAACTGTCGCCACTTTAGCCTGTGCCGCAGAGTCCCCATCCCACTTCTGAGCCACGTGTTCCTTCTGGCTGCTGTGCTGCATGTGCCGTGGCTCTAGCTAACTGCTGCAGGATGTCCAGTGAAGTATCTGCCACAATCACTGTCGCTAGGGCAACCTTCTTAAGTTCAAGTTCTTTTGGGACTCCACTATCAGCTGAGGCTAGTCCTGATGCCCAAGAATGTGCCACCTTGGCAAAAATTGAAACTGCTGTTGACATCCTGATGGGGCAGGCTGAGACTTCGAAATCTTTGTGTAAGGCTTGCTCAAATCCCCTATTGCTGGGGCCTTGGGCAGCCTATCTGCATCCATAGGCAGAACTGAGTTGGAGGTCAAGCTAGTCCCAGGTTCATCCTCCATTGGCACCTTGAGCCTCCTGGTAGCCTCTAGTATCAGGGAATAAAGCTTGGAAAAAACACCTGGTGGTTAGCTTTTAGCTTGAAAAGGTGTTCCCACTCTGCCTTCAACCTACTATAAAAGCCTGCGGGCAGTTAGAGGAACAAAGGAGGCTTGCCGTTGCCTGCCTCAGCGTAGCAGACCTGGACTTCCTTGGTTATCTCCCGTCCAAGTACTAACCAGGACTGACCCTGCTTAACCTCTGAGATCTGACCAGCGTGGTCGAACCTGGGCCATCCAAGTCAGGGCTGGCATCCCGGCTTGTGGCACTGCCAGTTTGTACATCATCTGACCAGATTCCACCGGAGGTTCTGGGCCAAGATCATCGTTTTCTTTAGGTCTGGAGGAACGTCTAAGTACTTGAAAAGTAATCTCATGTACAGCTCTTGAGGGAATAGCCAAGACTGTACTGTCGGTACTACTTCCTCTTCTTCCTCCGACCATTCCCATTCTACCTGATCTGAGGATGGAACTGGGGTGTCTGAGTCTTTCCTGGGCTTTTTGCAGCCATCAAGTCAAAGCCCACTTATGGTAACCCCTGGTGGGGTTTTCAAAGCAGGAGATGTTCAGAGATGGTTGGCCTTGCCTGCCTCTGTGTCACGCCTCTGGGACTTTTTGGTGGTCTCCCATCCACATACTGACCAGGGCCGGCTGTGTTTACTTGATGCGCTCAGGCTAGCCTGGGCTAACCCTGCTGCCTGTTTCCTGGCTCTCCACAGAGTCTTGCAGGGACTGTGAGGCTTATGATCTGAATAGCTCTGACTTACTAAGTGCACCCCACAAAAAAAATCTGTGATAGCCTCTCTTTGGCAAACAGCGGACGTGGTGGAAGTGCTATCGAGCAGCAGCCCCGTATGGTTTGCAAGGCAGGGGACAGTCAGAGGGGGAGAGCCAACCAGGGCTGACCCTGCTTAACTTCCAAGATCCGATCAAACAGGACTAGCCTGGGCCATCCAGGCCAGGGCCACTGCCATTTCCTGCCTCAGCATAGCAACCCTGGACTTCCTTGGTGTTCTCCCACCCAAGTACTAACCAGTACTGCCCTTCACTCAGTGGGGCTGGTGGGAACAGAAATTTTTCACCATCTTAAAAAAATGAAGTTCTATTGTTTGAAGTATATTGTTTTTAGTAGTTTTTAATGTTATTTAATGGAGTATCACTATGTTTACTTGATGTAAGCTGCCCTGAGCCCTGCTTGCAGGGAAGGGCTTCCGAGCACGTTGAATCTAATAAATAAATAAATACATTGCAAAAACATTTTCTTCCCTGTGAAAGCTTGTCTTCGTGAGTGTGAGCTCCAACATATATTCAGGGTTCCCCCTTCTTTGGTACAGGGCTTTGCAGTGGGTCTTTTACAGTCCCAGCTAGTAGCTTGGGAACCATTGACTGAATTACTCCTTGCAGATCTACGCCTCCTTTCTCCCAAAATGGGACTCAAGGCAAGTCACAACATCCAATATTTTTAAGCAGCCAAAACCAATACATTAAGACCTAGGGTGTACATGACTTCTCTGTCTGTTCCATGGGGACTTTCCCCCTGAGGAAGAAGAAGAGAGTGTGTGGGGGGGGAATGGCTCTAATTCGCTGCAGCCTGTCCCAAGTTGGGGAGGTTGGAAGCCCTAGAAATCAATTTCGCCTTTTTCCTTCCTGGGTAGCTCGGGGTCTTGCTTGGGGGTTTTCCACAGTCTACCACCCTGCCTTCTTTCACCTCCAGTCTAGGTTTTTTGCCCTGTTAGAGCTTACCATGATTCTGGTGAGGGCTAGAGGCTCCCGGCTTTTCCGTTCCTCCACACGCCGGGTCCTCCGAGACTGGGGAGATTGCCGGATCTGTGGCAACACCCCGGTCTCCTTGCAGACTCAACTGCTTCCCCTGATGTGTGTTGGTTGGGGAGGGGACCTCTGGCCACAGGCTGAGCCCAGCAGGAGTCTGAGTACACAGCCTTGGCTGCTGGGGATCTCCCAGTGCCATTGGCTTCCACTGTGGTCTGCCGCCGACCGCGGCTCGAAATAATGAAGAGGGAGGATCTCTTCCTTCTCCTTCTCATTCCTGCATCGCTGCGCTCTACGGAGCACCTGTGAAACACGTCCTGCTCAAGCAGCAGGGCCGGTGGGAGTGGGATGTTCCCACAGGACAGGCCCCTCCCCTTCCTGGATTGACCTGAGGAAACCGACCCTGTTCCGGAGGAGGAGCCTATTCCCAAGAGTAAGGACTGCCCCACTCCCAGGACCACCGGAGAACTCCTTGGAATACCAGCAGGCAGGAGGCGGAAGCAGGCTTTATTCAGCCACCTCTCTGAATATCCTCTAGGCCCCCAAGTAGGGGTCAGTCACCAGAGGTCGCCATGACTTCCAGGTGCACACACACTCACACATGAAAAATACAAATAAATTACCCAAAAAAATTGGGTTGGACAGATTTATCAAGGATCAGTCGATATGCTGGCTGTGAGTTACGGCAGCCTAACGGGGCTCCGTGCTCAGAGGCAGAATGCCTGTGCTTGCCAGGTTCTGGAAAGCAGTCAGTAGGAGACGGCTGTTATGTGCAGTCTCTGCCTGTGGCATGCGACTGGCCACTGTTGGAGTGGACGAGACTGGATGGACCATTGGTCTGATCCTGCATGGCTGGAGGGTGTCGCTGTACAGTTCTGAGGGTGTCGCTGCACAGTTCTCATCCATTTCACTGAGGCCCGTGCAGGAGAGTTTCCCAAAGGATTGTGCTCCGTAGATCAGAATTGCCCGTCTTCCACTCCACCAAGACCTTGAATGTTGCTTAAAATCTGGCATCTAAAGCAACTCCTCCTGGACATATAGCGTATAGACAGGATCCACCACACACTTTGGCCGAAAATAAGCCTCCCCCCCCCTCCTGCAGTGCAGAGATGGTAGAGTCTCCTTGTGGATTCTATGCGTATCAAACCCCAGAGTTGTGCTGGCAAGACAGCCTAGGAGGGGACTAGCCTCTCATTCCTTCCTCCCTCTAAAGTCCTGCATTCTGTTCAGGAAACAAATATTAATTTATATTTTAGAACTTGGCCCCAACTGGTGATGACCCCCAGTGGCAAATCACTCTTCTGCTGGGTGTGACCTCACCCACTCCCCTGACAGCTAATTTCAGAGACTGGCAGCACACAGATGATTAATATCCATTGTCACTGATAACCCATAAATGTCGCTGGCTACTTTCAATTAAGCAGAACATCATTTACTACAGTAACAAATGGGAGACACTTGACTGCATAGCTTAGTTTATCCAGCGTCATTCTAGGACCAAAGTACCCCAAAGAGAGTGTTTTTTTAAAAAAGTATACTTACGTATCACCAGATTTGCGATAATTCTCTGGACATTCCAAAGAAAGACAACGGAAACCTCCCTGAATGTTAAAGCAGGTCTCATTGTATGAACAGGTATGCGTTTCAGTAACACACTCATCAATATCTATAAAAATGGAAGCAGCCAGAGAGAGAGAGAGAGAGAACTCAGTTTAGCACAGATAGAGATTTGACAATGGTATAGTTCTCATTATGGTGGTTAAGACTGCAAGTGGGACTGATTAGACTGAATTTACAAAACAAACAAACCCAAAAACCCTCCATATAGAAATTAGATATTAGGAAGAAGGGTTCCTGTCTAGCTTTCCCCCTCATAGATCGACCTATATTTGTTTACAGGGGCATCCTATGCGCCCCCACCAGCTGCCTGAAGTAATAAGGGTTCCTGTCTAGCTTTCCCCCTCATACCTAATTGTCTAGGGATCGACCTATATTTGTTTACAGGGGCAGCCCAGACAAGGTTAGAACTAAGCCAATATCAGCACCACACAGGCCAAAACAGCAGCCTTCCTACTTTAAGGGTTACAAAACACAAGATCTATTGGCACAATGACTAACTTTGCCGTTACCCACCTGGCTGTAGCTAGCACCTGACTGAGTAATCTGCTCTTTGCCTAGGGGAAAAAAATAAGGTTTCACCTTAGCTGCAGAAAAGTGAATTAGTTGCCTCCCCGAACATGTTCTGTTGTTGGGACAATTTTCACCCTTAAGCAACTGGTTGAAGTGACACCTGCCAACCTCAGAGCTGTGCAAACTTCATTTTGTGAGAGGACTCTTGATTCAGGATAATTTTTTGCATTCAGGTTAGGATCTCAGGGCTAAACTTCAATCTTGCCTGCCAGATGCTTACTAAGAGTTCTGTTTACGGAACCCTCTAGGCTGTTCAGAAATACAGAAACAGGCTGTTGCGTTGAGCACACGGCAGAAATGCACCTGCCCTGTGCACCCTAACCCTCTTGACCAAAAAACCTGAACAGGAGCCAGGGAGGTCTCTGCTGTGCTCTGTGTACTAAGAAAACTCCCTCTTTCACTGTCTCATCCAGAGAGCAATAGGGCAATCGTTACAACGCCATTGTGATATTTCATTTTATAATGATAGACTTTGTTGCAAGGAACCCTGAGACGCCAGAACCAACTATGGTGGTGGCCAAACCTGTGTCTTAAAATATTTGCTGCGCTGCTGTGAATTGGGAGAGGAGAGAAATTTCAAATGTGTTTTAAAATGCTGAATTTGTGCAAATGAGAACATCAATAACTTGGATGCCTCGTGCCTCCAAAGCTGTTGTCACAGTTCCCGATTCAGGTCTGGAGGGCCAGCTGTAGCTGTAGGTCCTTGGAGGAAAGCTAGGACAGACTATAAGGCTCTATTTGTAGCAGGAACTCCTTTGCATATTAGGCGACACACCCCTAATGTAGCCAATCCTCCAAGAGCTTACAGTAGCCCCTGTAAGAAGAGCTCTGTAAACTCTTGGAGGATTGGCTACATTAGGGGTGTGTTGCCTAGTATGCAAAGGAGTTCCTGCTACAAAAAGAGCCCTGTAGAGCTGCAGGACACACCATCAGCTGGTGCGCTCATCAGGCCACTGGGCTTCCTGTCCCTTCCTAAATAAGGATTCAGCAGCCCTATAAGAAATGGAGGGGATGAGTCTATTCATTCTGGGGTGGCCACTGTTCTCCCAGGAGACCTTAAAAGGATCTAAAGAAATCACTGCTGGAGAGCTGTTGTATCACACAGGGAGGATTCCTGTAACTGCCCAGCACTGCTGCATTCGTGCAGTGTTGCCCATAGGAGAAGAGTGCAGTGTACAAATGGCTCAGATGCGAGCAGCGCGGGAACTGGCCACCAGGGTTGCCTTGTGGCTGTTCTAGTATGGACACCTTTCCCAGGGCATTTTAGACAGGCAAACTTCTGATGCTGTTCATTCCTATAAAAATTTTTATACACACACACACACACACACACACATATATATATTGAAGGTGAGCAATGGGGGGGTGATGGACGCAATATGGTCAAGATGCAAACAAGTGTGGAAGAGCAAAAGCCCTGACCGGGGTAGCTCAAGCAAGCCCAATCTCGTCAGATCTCGGAAGCTAAGCAGGGCTGACCCTGGCAAGTATTTGGGCCGAGAGGCAGAGGCAGGCTTCCAAGCCACTTCTCTGAATGTCCTCCGTGCCCCAGTAGGAGCTGCTAGAGGTCACCATGACTTCCAGGCATGGGCACGCACACGCACACACAGAAATACAAAAATCCCCCTCCCGGAAAAAAAAAAGTGGAAGAGCAAAAGACAGCTGGCACATTTTAGTGCTTGAAGTGAAAAAAAGTCCAGTGGTCCTTCTTCCCAGCAAAAGGGGAAAAAATAAAACATCCTCCAATTAGCAGAAGGCAGCTTCAACATTTCTTTTAAGGGCCAACATCTGCCACCTTGGATGGTGCCCAAAGGGTTGAGCTTCAGAGGAAGAGGAAACTATCTGTAAAATGGGGGGAAAGCAAGAACCTGCCCAAGCACACGACACCTGGGAAATAATACCTGCCTCACACATACAGCCCCATCTTTCCCCAACTGACAAAAATATGACACCTGTATTTTGCATAAACCTTTCACTTTGCAACAGCAGTTCTGTAATTCCAGCCTTTTACGAGCATCACCTTTGCACCTACCTTGGCAATTCCGTGCATTTGGTGCCAGCTTATAACCAGACGAGGGGCAAGTGCACTGAAAACTCCCTGGAACGTTATTGCATCGATAGGCACAGATATGTCCTCCAGTCGGTAGGGCACATTCATCAATATCTGAAAAGCACATTCCCAAATCAGGAAAACAGAAGGAAGGCTTCCAATGCCTTGTTGCAAGACTCCTACACCCATCCAGACTAGTTGACTAGGGTTCACGCAGATTTCCGTGGAAATATTTCTACTCACAGAAAATGTCAAGAGTATTTTTTTTTACAGGTGTTGAGGCTAGCACATTCTGAAGAACACTGTCTTACAGAACCTTCAGGGTCCAGTGTGTGGGTTCTAAGAGCACTGTAGCCTGTCAGCTTGCCTCAGGAGGGAGGCAGGCTCATATGCTACAATGATCTGTGTGCAAATTCATCAGAACCATGGTGAGTTTTGATCCATCACCACTGAAATTCCATCACATGCCACAAGTGGGAGGAGTTTTAAATCCATTCCCAGATCCTCTCCGGGGAAAATTTAGTGACTATTCCCATTTTATCCCCTGGATGCATAACTCAGCAGTGGTTGACAACTTTCCCCTGAGCAGAAAAGCAAATGTACATTAAGATATTTCTAAGCAGCAAAAACATCACCAATTTTGTGTGAAGCTAGACCACCTTGCTCAGGTGAAACTTCTTTAAGGGAAAGTGGATGACTATGGGTGGAATTCATGTGCTGTAATTTCTCAAGGACTTGCCAACAAATTTTAATTGAGCAAACTTCAGAGGACGGCGGAAGACAAGAGGGCCTGGCGGGAGCTGGTCCATGGGGTCGCGAAGAGTTGGACTCGACTGTGCGACTGAACAACAACAAAGACCACCTTGCTCAGGTGAAACTTCTTAAAGGGAAAGTGGATGACCATGGGTGAAATTCATCTGCTGTAATTTCTCAAGGACTTGCCAATAAATTTTACCCAAAGCAAAATTGCAGCTGAAGTTAGAAGGTTCAGCACGGGTAAAACTCTGGAGGGTTTTTGAGGGAATTTAAAAGAATACTGTTAAGAACTGTAACATTTCTGGTGGTACTCATATATCCCTAAATCCTATATTTAAAATGTTTATTAACAGAAATAGGTTTATTGTTTATTAAGAATGTGCCCTGCCCTATACATCCATCAGAATCTGGTATCTACAGCCATGCTAGTTTGCTCCATAGCTAAAGTGATCTGTGCAATTTTCAAACATAGTAAACTATTTCCATAAAGTTTTGAAGTCGTGTCAAGACAACTTATGGGGCAGTAATTTTGGGGGGTTGTTTTGCTCCCTTTTTTATGGATGGGAACTACAATACTAGTTTTCCATCCTACTGGAAATATACCCAAATTATTTATCTGATTAAACAGTTTGACTAATATCGGGGTCCAACTACCAGGAAAGGTTTTCATCAAATCTGAAGGAATGAGGTCCTCCCCAGGGGATTTGCCTGAGGCCAAAGTTGTAATAAGGGTTTCAATTTCAGACTCCGTCACTAGGGCCCACTTTGGTAACAACTGCATGTCAGTAGCAGAAGGGGTGGATTCATAAGCTTTAGAAAAATGCTCAAACCAAATGTTTCCATTTATCTGAGCATCCAAAAGTTAATGAAACTGGCTCTCCAAACCAGGATTATTTTCTTTCAAAAGCAGCCTGAGTCAATTTATATAGTAAACTATTCATAACTTATGCATGAGAAAAATCTGTACCAAAAGGCTGGTTTCGCACATGCATGTATAGAACTTAACTACACTGCTGTCAATACTGTACATTTGATGGGCATATGAACTCTCTGTTGATGAGCATTGTGAATGAGGTAGTACAGCAGTACAGTTTATCGTATGGCATCATGTGTCTAGTATAGCCAGGAGACCCTAGGATTGTCTGGCAGCCTTCAGTTCTAGCCCTTTTAGCATTATGCACCATTAGGTGGCGAGCTAGACTTATTTTGGGGGGGCTGAGAGAGCTCCGAGAGCTGTGACTGACCCAAGGTTACCCAGCTGACTTCAGGTGGAAGAGTGCGGAATTGAATGTGGTTCTCCAGATTAGAGTCCATTGCTCTTAAGCACTACACCTGGCATCAGATGGGACAGAGGTTCGGCCTGTGCTGGCTCATTCAAATACGCAACATGCTAGTTGATGCATGCATCTATGTTTAGCACACTGAACCATGCTGGGAGTATGACTAGAGGGGAGGGGAGGAAACATCAGGTGCAGATGTCAGTGTTCTGCAAGCAGAAACCCCCAGGTTCAGTTCTTGGCAGCTCTAGTTTACATGATCCAAAGGAGGGGCTGCGGCTCAGTGGAAGAGCCTCCGGGTTACACGGTGAAGGTCCCAGTTTCAATCCCTGGCATCTCCAGTCAAGAGGACCAGGCACTAGATGATGTGAAAGACCTCTGCCCAAGACCCTGGAGAGCCACTGCCAGTCAGACCGGACAATACTGACCCTGATGGACCCGATGGTCTGATTCAGCTGAAGACCCCAGAGAACAGCTGGAGCAAACAGCACTGGCCAGGATGGACCAGTGGCCTGAATCAATAAAGGAGGGGCCAAAATCAGAGGCAGGATTTATTTGCAGCATTTGTAATGAAATAAACAAAAGAAAAGGATCCTGCCAAGTCCTGACTGATTAAGTCTTCCAAACAGGCTCCCGGCAAATGGACGAAAGCCTAACTCTGTCCCAGGCCAGGCTTGCAAAGAGAAGGTCTTAACCCAGCTGGAACTCTGCTGCTGCCTGCAACAAGAATCTCAGGTGGCCAGGCTGGGAGAGATCCACCGGAAAGCCAGCCACTGATCAACAGCCCGACTTAGTGGAATTGCAAAGGGGTAGCCATACCATATTAGTCTGTTGTAGCAAAATTCAGTGGCGCCTGGAAGACTAACATTTCTTTCAGCATGAGCTTTTGTGACTCATGCAAGCTCCTCCTGAAAGAAATGCTCATCTTTAAGGGGCCACTGAACTTCGCGTAAGGCTGCTTCAGAGTTCATATGGACAGCGAACCCCAGGACTGCTACTCACCTTCACAGGTGATCCCGTCCACGTCACTAAGCTGATAGCCCCGACGACAGTAGCACTGATAGGAACCGTACACATTAGCACACTCCTGGCTGCAGGGATTGCTTTCACATTCGTTCAAATCTAAAATCAACAAAAGCACAATATTTGACCATCTTTCAGCTGTTGAAAAAGTTTGATCCCCACCGCATTTTATTTTTGTAAAAACTCTTCATAAGAAAAGAAAAAAAACATTTATTATATGGTCAGTTGATCTTGTTCAGCTCTGCAGTGCAGCAAAAAAAAATCAGTCACCAAAATGTATACAAATACTGTGGATGAGAAGAAGAGATTGGATTTATACCTTGCCCTTCACTACCTGAAGGAGTCTCAGACTGGCTTACAGTTTCCTTTCCCTTCCCCTCCCCACAACAGACACCCCGTGAGGTAGGTGGGGCTAAAAGAGCTCTTTCGAGGACTGCTCTTGAGAGAACAGCTCTGAGAGAACTTGTGACTGACCCAAAGTCACACCAGCAGCTGCATGTAGAGGAGTGGGGAATTGAACCTGGCTCTCCCAAATTAGAGTCCACACTCTTACTCACTACTACAAACTGGCTTAGTAAAATTCCTTTAACCGCCAGGGTCTAGTCTTAGCCACTGCTTTTCAAAACATGGCTACTCAGAGGCCAACAGCGTCCAACCATTTGAGACCCCGGGACTCATGAAACAGCAAACACATGCCAAGAATGTGTCATCAGAAACATATTACAGGAAGAGGTTAGTAATGAGAACCTCCATATTCAGAGGCAGTAAACCGTTGAAATCAAGCGCTAGAAGGCAACATCAGGGGAAGGCCTCGGCCTCTGTGCCCTGTTTGTTGGCCATAAAAGGCAACTGGTTGCCGCTACGTGAAACAGGATGCTGGACTAGATGGACCGCTGGTCTGATCCAGCAGGGCTCTTCCTATGTTCATACACAGAGGTGCCAGAGTTATGACCTAACCACTGTCAAGGCCAGGATCACAGGCATCAGACTGAGAGAGTGAGGGGCAGGGAAAACACAAACCGAGCACCAGAGGTGTACCCTAATGAGGAGCAAGAGAAAGGACAGGAATCCTTTCCACTGCTGACTGACCTCCCTTGCTGTCCTGCTAAGAAAGGCAGGACACATGGCTCCCTGGTTCTCTACATAGCACAGCATTCAGAAACCAAGCAAAAAAGGCAACCCCATAGGGGGGCCTGCTACCCAGCAGGAGTGTCCTGGAGGGCCTTGACCCCAAACAAGGTAACCAAATCTTTTGCTGAATGACCTAATAAAATAGCCAAGGGGGGCCATTGATTTCTTGTCCCTACAGTAGTTACAAAATAATAGCACATGGACCACAGTCTCTAATTCCCTGACACTGCAGGGACCAAAATGTTTATAGGAATTTGTTTATAGAGGACCCTTCAAGATTGCTGATGCACAAGGCTGAAGTGCACTAAAATTCCTCCTGTATTTAGGCACAGACAAAATCCTTTGAACAATTTGCACTTAACATTTGGAGAAGGCTTGGGCATTCGTTAGGCACATGTTCTCCTTTAACTTTACATCTCAATTTTTAAAAAAAATTAAACGGGAACAAACTTTGTATGCCATAGCATGGACTTTCTGATAACCTACCTAATAAAATAGCCAAGAAGGGGCCATTGATTTCTTGTCCCTACAGTAGTTACAAAATAATAGCACATGGACCACAGTCTCTAATTCCCTCACACTGCAGGGACCAAAATGTTTATAGGAATTTGCTTATAGAGGACCCTTCAAGATTGCTGATGCACAATGCTGAAGTGCACTAAAATTCCTCCTCCTGTATTTAGGCACAGACAAAATCCTTTGAACAATTTGCACTTAACATTTGGAGAAGGCTTGGGCATTCGTTAGAGAATGTGCAATGTAAACCATCAGAAGATGTATGCTATGAAATACACATGTTCTCCTTTAACTTTACATCTCACATTTTTTAAAAAATTGGGGAACAAACTTTGTATGCCATAGCACGGACTTTCTGATAACCTACATCACAAATTTTCTAAATAATGCCTGTGCCTTTTCCAGACTGTAACAGTACCATACCCATACCTCAAGGCTCACAAAGGCTTCAATCATACGTTAAGGAGTCCCAGAATAACTGAGAAATCAAGACTGTATCTTCCTGTTCCTTTGAATGCATCCGGCAATCCAAATACAGTAACTAAGGTGCCACTTTGGCCATGCAAACCTAATAAATACTTGGGGGTTTTGCATGCATGTATGTATCTGTGGATTAAGTTGAGCTATTCACTGTATACCAATGCTCCCTCTAAGCTGTGGAGTCTTATGAGCAAAAATTCTGCTTTGTGAGCTACCGGCATTAAAGTTGTGAGCAAGCGATTTGGCTACAGCATAAATTAGTTTCCTCTGGAGCCATCCTTCCTGAGCTAAGACAAAAATGTGTGAGCCAGAGGCTAAAAAAGTGTGAGCTAGCTCACACTAACTCAGCTTAGAGGGAACACTGCTGTACACCTAACAGAAAATTTGCACTGCTGTACACACTAACAGAAAATGCTTGGCAGTGCAAGACAACCAGATTTCTCTAGCACAGGTTTGCACATCAGGAAATGTGGCTGAGGCTGTGATTGTCGCATATTGTAACTCTGCAAGCGAGAGGATCTGGCAGGGAAAGGGTTAAGAGAATTATCTCACTCAGGTACACTTGTTAATTAGCACCACCGTACAAGCTCTCCCTCCTCTGTGAGGGCAGATCTGCGTGTGTCCCCCCCCCCATAGCTAGCAATCCAAAACAGTCCAGTGGCGCCTGAGCGGTGGGTGTTGCCTTCTGACACACTTCCGGTGATGTCAGGGGTTGTGGTATATGCTAATAAGTTATGCGAATAAGTTGTGCTAATGAGCTCCTGCACCTCTTTTTCTACAAAATGACCCCTGTTGTTCACAATAAGTTAAATGTGCCTACATGAATATGTCATGGAAGATGTGCTTCTATTTTTCTCAGTAAAATTTCTTTCTCTTGGTACCACTGGAGTGAGATCATCTTTGTAATTTGTTTGAACAGCATTTCCCCCTTAACCGGGAAATGTGGAACATCGGGGATACTGCGAGAAAGCTTCTGTGCTTCCAAGGCAAATGATATATATATATTTTACATTTAACCCAATAGTGATAACAGGTGGTTACCTTCGCATGATCTTCCATCAGATGAAAGTCTGAAACCCATGGTACAGCTGCAGTAATAAGATCCGGGCGTGTTTTCGCATTTGTGAGCGCATAGGCGACCAGGGTAACGTCGGCATTCATTCACATCTGTGGAAAGAAATGTAGGCAGAAACAAGGTAGTGATTTGCTTATAGGGTATACCTGCCCTATAAACAAGTTACTTTAAATTCACTTTAAAATATCCGTGAAGGGGAGCAGTGGCACAGTGGGTACATCCGAACTGTGTCAGTTCGAGCCTTGCGCTGGTGTGAGCAGCCAGCTTGTTGTCCCCAGCTCATCGTCCACCCAGCGATTCGAAAGCCTTGGTGAGTAGATAAAATGGGAACCACTCCTTAGAGAGGGTGGGCACACCAACTCCCCTGTGGGAAGGTGTTAGCTGTCGGTTGGGACGTCCTGCTCCAGGATCAGAAAGGCGGAAGAAACTACTCGACTACAAAAATCCCTGCAGTGGGATGCTCCGGCCAGGCGGTGGCAGTGTGGCGATACAAGATATGGGTCCTGAAGCCCCAACGTCATCAAGCCGGTCGACGCAGCCGTTCAGGACATGACTGATCCAAGCCAGAAGACGTTTCCACCGTGCAGTTACGGCGTGTGCAATTAAAAAATGAATTATATGTTGTCTTTCATATCCCCTATGAACATTGTTAGTCCCCTGTCTAAAAGTGTAACTGTAAATCACTTTGAGCCCACTTGTGGGGAAAGCGATTAATAAATCAAAATCGAAAGCATAAACTTCAGTCCATGAGCCAGATGAGCAACTCAGAGAAGATGAAAGCTTGGACTTCGTCTATCTTGAGAAAATGGCACAAGAACACCTCAAAAACCCAAATTCCAAGGCTCATTCCCCAGCCACTTCAATAATGTAGGACAGCTGGATTCCTTCTTCTGCCAGCATCAGCATCCCAACACCACACGGATAGGAAGGACACCATCCGCATAGCCACAGGTGACCAACATAAGAACATAAGAGAAGCCAATGTTGGGTCAGGCCAGTGGCCCATCCAGTCCAACATTTTGCATCACACAGTAACCAAAACCCAGGTGCCATCAGGAGGTCCACCAGTGAGGCCAGAACTCCCAGAGTCCCCCCACTGTTGCCCCCCAAGCACCAAGAATACAAACCATCACTGCCCCAGACATAGTGTTCCATCTATAAAGGTAAAGGTTTCCCTTGCTCGAAAGCCAGTCGAATCCGACTCTAGGGTTGCTGTGCTCATCTCCGTTTCAAAGCCGAAGAGCCAGCGCTGTCCAAAGACGTTTCTGTGGTCATGTGGCCAGCATGACTAAACACCAAGGCGCACAGAACACTGTTACCTTCCCACTGAAGTGGTACCTATGTATCTACTTGCAATTTCTTGCTTTCGAACTGCTAGGTTGGCAGGAGCTGGAACTAGAGATGGGAGCTCTCTCCGTCATGTGGCACACTCGGGTCTCGAACTGCTGAACTACCGACCTTGCACAGCCTGCTATACTTGCTATACTATTCCACATTCCATCTATACCTTGTGGCTAATAGCCACTGATGGACCTCTGCTCCATATGTTCACCGAGTCCCCTCTTGAAGCTGTCTATGCTTGTAGCAGTCACCACTTCCTGCCGCAGTGAATTCCACATGTTAATTATTCTTTGGGTGAAGAAGTACTTCCTTTTATCTGTTTTAAATCTTCCTACATGACCAACATGGCACCAAACCATATTTTTTTAAAAAGCTGCTGCTACACTTCATTATCACATAGACTGGCATTCAACTAGGCTCAGATAAAAAGATGTATTCTATTTTACTTAACAAACCATCAATTGCCCCTCCTCAAAAGCCCTGTTTTTTGCGCCTCCACTCACATAATGAATAGAACTGCAATGCTTAGGCCAAAGACAATGGAAAAGTATCAGCCAGCTATTGTTGTGTGTATGGTGTGTGTGTGTGGGGGAAATACACCAATCTGCTATTTATTTCAGCTGTGAAACTAAGCCACTGTAGAGTCAATGTGCTATTAAACCGTTTGTTCAGGGCATGAATCCTTATTGTAAAAGCAAAATGCAACTGTATTATTTTTCTCAAAAGTGGGCTAAAGAAAAGCCACTTACCTGTGCAAGATCTACTGATTCCATCAAAGTAGTAGCCCAGTCGGCATTCGCAGCGGTAGCTGCCAGGGGAATTGATACAAATGTGACCTTCGCCGCATGGCTGATTAGGTGCTGCACATTCGTCCACATCTTGGAAAAAGAGGAGGGTTAGAAAGATCATTTCAGGTTAAAAAAGAACATGAGAAGTAAGCAAAACTGATTGTCAGTTATTCTGTGCAAGAATACAAAGGCTCCAAATCTAGAGACTGTCAACTCCGGCTTTTGCCACATCGCAGGGAATATATTATTCACTGAGGTTCACAGGGAATATATTATTCATTTCAAAGACCCATATCTTGTCTTTACAAAAAAGGGTTTCGTGAAAATTGAATAAAACCAATACATTTTAAAATAATAATACATAAAAGGCAGCTTATGAAATGGAAATATGAAAATATTAACATGCAACCTTGTCAGGAAAGCCAAAAGTCAAACTGCAAACACTATGCCCATCTGCCAAGTGCTTTTCCATCTCTATATAACAGCTGTGCACATATGGTATTGGGAACATTTCTAGACTGGAGGGAATGATTTGCAGGCAGGTGTAACACAGCAATCTCCCATTTTTAGTAATCAAAGCCCAGATTCATTACCATCTTCTCCACTCTTCACCTCACCTTTTCCAAACCACTGAATTGTATACTGCAACCTTAGGCCCTGTAAGTTCTCTTCATTGAAGAATATAGATGAATGTTTTAAATCACCAAAGTACTCCTAGTACGATGTGCCATATTGCAGATCTAGGGCTTCTTCCAAGACTTCTGTGCACAGATGTTGGTGGCAGACTACTGCGCTTGGAAAATGGAGACAGGATGCAAAACTAAAGGTCAACTTTCTTTTTTTCATCTAGCGTATTGGCTGGACAGCCATAGTGGCTTCATAGTCACATAGCTGTGGCTACACACAGGTACCATGCGGTTCATACCTAGTGGGGCGTGGAAGTACTATTATTAATACTGCTAGTCAATGGGGCATCATCAGCGGGGATATGAGCAGTGCAGTGGGGCATACACTTTGGAAGAGGTTCTGAAATAACGCTAGTCAATATGCTAGCGGCTAGATGAAAAAAAGAAAGTTGACCTTTTAGCTTTGCATCCTGTCTCCAACTTCCAAGATCAGTAGTTATGGACTGTAAAAAAAAAAGGTCTCCAACATTTATACCCTCCCACCCCTCCTGAGTGTGAACACCTCTCTGTGTCATGAGGGTGAAAGTGGGTGCAAAGTGTGCTCATCATGGAGGGAAGAACTCCTCTACCCTTACATACCACAGCCCCCCCCACCCCCAGGCACCAAACCCATCCTGCCAGCCCACTGGAGCCCCACCTTAAAAGGGAATCACCAGGTGCCTTGGAGCCTCCTGCCCCGATCTGTTCCTGGGGCTCTCCACTGAGGCAAAAAAGTTGTTAGCACTGCCTAGAGACACCAGCAGTTCCTAACACTCTTAGGAGAACTCTGACAGCAGTGATACAGAGGATGGGGGGGGGAACCCCACAGTTTGGAAACATTTCTGCACCATCCCCCGTAAGGCCATCACCACCCCATCCTTCCTGTGAGCTTTCCCACCTAGTTGGCCACTATCACAGAAAAAGTCTGGGCTAGCAGGCCCCTTCACAACAGCCCGTTTTCTTGGGCTGAGTCCGTAGCTGTTACTGACCGACGCATCTTGTCCCCTCTTCATTAAGGTGATAGCCCCGGCCACAGTTTGGCACAGTCCTCTGGCAAGCAAAAGAGCCATCCGTGTTGATACATGTTTGGCCCGGTGGACAAGGCGTGTTCTCACTCAGGCATTCGTTAACATCTGCAAGTGGACAACAAGTTAAAGCTAAAACAAAACTCTTTTCCATTGGCAAATATTTAAAGAGAGAAGGAAGATGCTCCTCAAATCCTAACTGAAAATGTTTCCTGAAAAAGGCAAAGCATAGGCAGTGACAGGATACAATGAAAGGACCTTACAAGAGGCAAATGTAGTGAGTGGGAAATGTGGACAGATCCATGTCCATGGGAACTAGTTAGAGGGAACAGCCGGCCTTACCAATACAGTTGCCTAGTGCGTCTTGTATAAAGCCGCTCTTGCATTGTTGCTTGGGTCGGCAACGGAAGGATCCTGGAGTATTCTGACAGATAAAATCGGGGAGGCAGTTATGAGTACCAGTCTCACACTCGTCAATATCTAGTACGTCACAAAAGAAAGAATCTGTTAGCAGAGGTGCACAGTGTTCATATAATGATTCAGACACAAGAAGGAATTAAGGAGATCATTTTTATTCTAAGTCTATATTTACACCGCATGTTTTGGGCGGAACTAGATGGTATCTCAGAAGATATGGGGTCCCAACCCCACATCAGCTAACAGGGAATAAGGACCAATATATGCTTATGATATGTATGGCCAACATGCAGTCGTAATACATAAGCTCTATTCCTGCACAAGGAACACACTTAGAAGGCAAGTTCCATTACAATAAGGGTAGCCTATTAAATTCCATTATTTTACTACAGAAATTTGATGACCACTGATAATACAATAATTTATATGGCACCGATACAGGTGTATAGGTGTACTACTTCCTTTACCCAGGCAATAAAGAGAAGTAAACCAGGATTATCAACATCTTAAAGAAGAACGTTAGGGCATGACCCAGCCAAATATTAAACACTTAAGCACCATTAATGTCCGCTCAACACATGTGGTTGGATCCAAGCTACCACACTGGGTCCCTTCTATCCTGTAAAAGCAGATGCTCAGGGTCAGGGGGCCCACATGGTTTAAGAGCCACATGGGTTGGGCATGGGGGTGGGGTTGCTTTTGGGAGAGGATCTCAACCAAGACCTGCATTTCCTTTGGCAGCACTTAGGATCCAGCCCATGGTTTATTTCTTCATTGAAATCCACAGATTGTTTAACTTTGGCAAGAGGACAAAACGGTGGTTTATTTTGGAGCATCCAAGCAAGTCCACCATTGAGACGGAATCTGGACCCCAGTTTTCCTGTTTCACAACTAGGTCTTCATATTAGTTCACATTGAATCTCATGAACTGCAATCCTAAGAAAAGTTATGCCCTTCTAAGCCCACTGACTTCAAGTGACTTGGAAGGGCATAACTCTACTTTGGATGGCGCTGTTAAGTCATCCAACTGAAGTTTAAATGAAAAAGCACTCAGTAAAATTTTGGCCACAGCAATATCAAATTATATACCTCACACTTCTGTGTTTTGGGACAGGACAATAATTCTCAGAAAGAACTAAGAATCACACGTTAACACTCGTTACAATGGGTAGAACTTTTTTCTTCTTTTTAAGCAGGAATATTTCTAGTCAGCACTGGAGGGGGCCCAAGACTGCATTAGAACGGCATTTTGTAAAACAATCTCTGTATATATTTCGGTTCAAGTAGACCTCAATGATTAGTGACAGACAGGAGTCTGGGCACTGTGCCACCAAACCGCTGCAACAGTCGGCCCTGGGCACCTGGCATTCAGTGAGTGGATGATGTTTAACCCTTCCCCTCCCTCTGGCTTTTCCTTGCAGCCCCCACCTCTGTGGCAAGCAGAAGAAGCACACACACCCCACTCCTCTGCAAACTGTCTCCTCATACCACAACATGGTTCACCACTGCGCAAGCTCCTGCCCGAGGTCTAGTTCTGCACTTTGTGTAGCAAGTG
Organism: Gekko japonicus; assembly: GCF_001447785.1. Taxonomy (NCBI): domain Eukaryota; kingdom Metazoa; phylum Chordata; class Lepidosauria; order Squamata; family Gekkonidae; genus Gekko; species Gekko japonicus. The sequence continues at coordinate 200,618 of NW_015162000.1, read as the reverse complement.
CATTAGCTGCAGATCAAACAGTGGTACGTGTGCAAAAAGTGTTCATATAAAAACACAATGAACAAGCCACTTCAAAGACTGTATGTAGAGAAGCAGCTAGTAAGTGACGGGCATACATAACCAAGGGCCACGCTGCTGCAGGCGATGAGAGTTCCCCAGTGCCAGCCCGCCAAGAGGGCATTATGTTAACCGCTGCAAATACCAGCATTTACTTTATTTATTTGTATGAATTGGGCTTAACGCAGGGTTGGGTCCACAGGAAGAGTTCACAGAAAGTGTACGCTGCAGTGAGGAAAGGAAATCCAGTAAGATCTCCTCTTTCTTGCTTTGCTGCCATTGCAAGCTATTAAGCAGAAGAAGGAGACTGATGCAATATTGCTCGATTTCTCCTCCCCCCACCCCCATTGCTGCAGCCCCTTATCCCATGATGTATTTTGCTCACAAGGCTCTTCCAATGCTCAGAAAGGGGTTTCAGCACAAAGAAAAGCTGCTTGGGGAAAGGGAAGGGAAGGCCAACTACTGCTCTGCATTCTTCCAATGGATCCAGTCCATAGTGAAAACAGAGTAAAGTAGCTTAACATCGTTAGACACAGAAGCACACCTCTTGCCTTTTCAGGCAAAAAAGGATTACAGACCACCACATACCTTTGCAAAGGTTTTCTTCGGTTAGTTCATAACCAGTTCCACAACTGGTCTCACGTTGACAACGGAAAGATCCTAGCGTATTGATACACCTTTGTCCAATGCCACAACTGTGGTCTGCAGTGATACACTCATTATTATCTAGAGAGAATTCAGGGGGGAAAGTATGAAATTGCAGATTCACAATACTGGGTGTATACCCTCAGGTGGCCTAACTTCAAAGGAGCTGCAGATATTCAGGCGAGTAAAGGTAAACTGCAGGGATTGGGCGATTAACAAATTTAATATATAAATATATATAAAATAAATGAACTATCCCTGCAACAAACGCTTCCTTCTGACAACAAAAAAGAAAGCCCTAAACTAAGCACCACTAAAATGTGTTTTCCTGCTTATTTTTAGTAATTCATAAGTACTGAACTAGGTGGACTTTCTCACTTTCATTTTCCTGGTTTTTATTCTGTTCCAATTTTCCCATTGCTAATTAACTAATAATCTCATTACAAGTTTTTCAGAAGGACAGGATCAGATTCCATCCATTGATATAAATTCTCCTTTCCAGAGTATGCAGTCAGGGTAGAACTAAATGTTACACGGCTCTCAGAACTGCTGGTGAAAATGGCAATTCCGCATTGAGTTGCCTGACTCCTCCCTATCATTTCACAGTGTGTGACAACGGCTTACTCCAAGTCCTGAGGTTAGTATCCTGTGCAGTTCTCCCAGCCTTCCCTTCTAATACAGCATAATGAGCTCTGGTTTCCAGACACTAAAAGAGCACAACATGAGATAATCCAGCCATAGTTAAGGCGACTTAATGTGTGAATCCAAAATAGTTCTTTCATTTCTGTTTTGCTATCCTCTCACTCACAAGCTACATGAAAACCACCTCGAGTCTAAAGAGAAATGGCAGGATACAAATAGTTTAACTAACCAATTAACTATAGCTGGCTTTATTTCTTCTGGCTCATAAGAAAAGTCTACATTTTATTAGCATCAATGGCACAATTCCCACTGAATATAACAGAACTCACAGTGCTATCCTAAAGCAAGAGTTACACGGTCTAAGCCCATCCTGACTTCAACAGACTCAGAAGAGGGTAGCTCTGTTTAAGATGGTGCTATTAATCACACACAATATATCACTAATATGACCTTTTCTTCCCATCCTCTCTGACCAGATGCAATTTGCAGTTGCTGCCCTCCTTTCCTAACTTCTAAAAACAACAAAAAATGAAGCATACTACCTGAAAGCCTCCCCAGGGAAATTCTGGATGATAAACCCCCTCCCCATCCTCCAGAGAAAGATGGGAGTGACCACAGTCAAACATACAATGAAAAAAGAACCCTTTTCCACATCTCACTTTATTTCCCCTTCTTAAGCAGGTGATGTTTTCTCTAAGAGATGGGAAGGGAAGTAGCAAGAGAAGTCAGCTCCCAAGGACAAAAGGAGCCAGTGGCTCCTTCTTCATATGTGGTGGGGTCTCTATCCCTTTTGGCTTCCTCTGTCTGTCGGTGGGGCAAAATTCTCCAAGGGCAAAATTCAAAATTACCAACAGGCACAGCTCTCCAAGTGGCAGGAGTCACATGTAATCACGCCCTATCTCTGTATTGGCTTAGACTGTTAGACACCTAAAGAGTCAGCACAGAACGCAAGAGCCCTGCTGGATCAGACCAGTGGTCCCTCTGGTCCAGAATCCTGTCCCACACAGTGCCCAACCAGTTACTCTAGAGATCCAATAATAGGGAATAGAGGGCAAGGCCTTCCCCGGTGTTACCTCCTGGCTCTGGGATGCAGAGGTTTAGTGCCTCTGAATGTGGAGGCTCCCCTCAGTCACCGTGGCTCTTAGCCACTGACAGACTCATCCTCCATGAATCTCCTGCTAATCCCCTTTTAAAGCTGGAGTTAATGGTTTCTGTGGCACAGTTTGTAATCCAGAGTTTGCCACTCGTCAGCTTAAATTATAGACCTTCTTCCCTTTTACTGTCAGAAAGTGCAATATGCTTTTTTTGGGGGGGGGAACTATTTGGAAAGAGCTTCTGATGTCAAAACAGGGAGGATTTGCTGCGCTAAAGGCACGAATGCCAGGTGGATTTTCGAGGTGCGATCACACCACAACATCTGGGAAGCGTGGCACACCCGTGGCCAACCCGTGGCGTCCCGCCGAAGATGCACAGTAAAAAACTACCGCGGAAAGTGCACTAGTATCCAGAAAACGCGGTGCAGGGGCGGGCGTCTGACTGCGGGAGTGCTAGTATCCCATGGCATCCGCCGCCTGTCCAGGTCTCGTCGCAAACCGGATGTTTTTCATAAGCGCATGCGCACAAACACATAACTGAAAGCAGTGCTGCTCTGCAGAACTGGGCATGTGCACAAATGCGAAACGCTTGCTGCGCCGCTTTTTTGCCATGCTCCAGCATCACCATGTGATCACCAGCTAACAGCCTAAGGTTTATTTTGCTCCGGGGTGAACAGTCACGCCTCCCCCTTGCGTTATCTGGCCCATGTGACCGTGGCCATAAAGAATTTTTGTTGTTGACTTTTATGGTCAGTCTCTCGTATAATAAATGATTCATTTTGGCAGTGTGTCACAGTTCTCTCAGCCAGTCACAGTTCTTGGGCACGTCACAGTTCTCTCAGAACCACCTCAGCCCCACCTATTTCACTAGGTATCTGTTGTGGGGAGAGGAAGGGATAGGTGATTGTAAGCCGCTTTGAGATTCCTTAGGGCAGAGAAAAGCGGGGTATAAAAAAACCAATTCTGAATGCATGCAAAACGAGGGGGGGGGATCCCTGTACAAAGAAAACAAAACATCAAGGAGATATTTAGCTGAGAGGCTAGTGCTGAAATGGCAGCAATACTTACACACACACACACGTGTGCGCACACACACGCGCGCGCACATAGAGTGGGCAAGTTCCCTCCCACAACTTCCATTTCATGTCCTTCACTCAAGTTCTTCTGCCAGCTTAACAACTATGATTCCTGCAAATATCCAGCATACAGTTAACAGCGACGGAACAACCACCGTTCTTTACCTTCACAAGTGAAACCATCCGGCTGAAGCTGGTAGCCCATAAAGCAAGAGCAGAGAACGCTGGACCCTGTATCCCTGCATTGCTGCGTGCAAGGGCCACCGCCTACAAAACCAAGGACAGCTGCAGTTAGTAGCAAAACAGAGTTAACACTTTTCAAATGTCCCTTGTAAAAAAGCCCCAAGAAAAACCTCCGCCATTTAAGCCTTGCCACTACCAATAAATAAATAAAGTTGGTGTGATTTCTGCTTGAGGACAACAAGCAATTCATTTCAAATTAATGGTTGAAAACCAGTGCAAGGCAGTGCTGTCAAAATACCTGAGCCTTGCAAAGCCTTGCCACTACCAATAAATAAATAAATAAAGTTGATGTGATTTCTACTTGAGGACAACAAGCAATTCATTTGAAATTAATGGTTGAAAACCAGTGCAAGACAGTGCTGTCAAAATACCTGAACCTTGCAATATTCACTTAAAATTAGTCAGGGAAGCAGAACATTTCTCAAAAGGAAGCAAGGCCCCTAGAGTAGCCACTATCGCCAAATTACAAAGATGGATGGCATCCGCCCTGTGTCGCTCCGTATGCACACTTTCACCCGGTGTGGGCTGCTGGACAGGGTGCACTCTCTTGCACTGTGATGGCTACAGAGATTTCAACAGACTTTGTTCATAAATTGTCAAGCAAGCCTTTGCAGCCGTAAGAAAACTTGTTCTTTAAAAAAGCACAAGAAGTTGAATTCTGTGTGCATACTTTAACTTAACTGCGTATCTATGGGACCGCCTCCTGTGGTCTATCCCTGGGACAGCATTATACTCTGCGGAAAACAACCTACTAGTGGTCCCTAGACCAAAAGAGGTCTGGCTGTCCTCGACCAGAGCCACAGCCTTTTCAGCCCTGGCTCCGACCTGCTGGGACTTCCTGCCAAATACCACCAGGGCCCCGCGGGGCTTAATGCAATTCTGCAGGGCCTGTAAGGCAGAGAGGTTCCGCCAGGCCTTTGGCTGAGGACAGCAATGATTCCCAACACAGCCGACACCCTTCTTCTTTCGCTTTGGTCCCCTCCTTGCCCCACCTGCAAAACGGCAACATAGTCAGGAGTGGGTCAAGAAGAAACATTGACGCCATCTGGGAATTGGTACAGAGATTTAATTGCTTTTAACATTATTTTTAACTGCTGTACATCACCCAGAGCCTTGTGCTTACAAGGACTGGGCGATTCACAAATCCAACACAGTCAATCAATCAAGCTAGCTAGCAAAGTGCATCCACAATGAAATAGGAAATTAACTCACCTCTGCAACGGTCATGACGGTAGGGATCCTCGTGGTCAACCTCTACTGGTAATACTGCATTGAAAAGGAAGAGAAATGAAATGCAGGCTTCTAATACTGCTGCCCCAAGTCCTTCCCCCTTCCCCTCTGACTACAGCGTCTCATGCAGTCAGAAGTACAGGGAGACTCCACACTTGGCCTCAAACTAGAACAAGGGTTCTCAACACAGTGCCCACGGGCACCCTGGCACCTGCGGACACCTTTCCTGGTGCCCACCAAGTGTTTTTTGAAAGTGGGTGGGGCTTCTGCCTGGCAAGGTTTCCAATTGGCCATTGGACTTTTGATTGGCTGTGCAGATTCTTAAAAATGTTGCTTTGGCAGCAACTACAATCACAGCACAAGCATCTTCACTGTGTGACTGAAGGCAGCTGCGGGCGCGGGCGCTGTTTTGTGGATGGCTTCGCCTCCTGCAGCAACTATTTTGTGGCTGTGCTCACCACACTGTGTCAGAATTCCTAGCTACTTACCTCATACTGCTTCTTAACTTGTAAGTTCTACCCAGATTACTAAAATATAGGAAGGCTAAACCCCATCTGAACGGCTGTGAAACCCTATCACAGATGCATAAAATTTCGCAGCTAAACCGGTGATAGGTCTGCTATTATCTTCTAATAAAAGAGGTAATGTCTCCATATGATCTATATTTTGGAGCAAAGGAAGATCTGAAAGATTTCTAGGCTCAGAAAAGTAGGTTCCATTCAAGGGTCACGTGATACAGGATACCTATACTACCTGCACCACAGTCACATACTCTGTCAGAGTACAGTATATTAAGATAGTGTCAGAATTCCAAAGATGCCCACAGACTTAAAAAGGTTGGGGATCCCTGAACTAGAAGATCATTAACACATGGAATTCACTGCCACAGGAGGTGGCGGCGGCTACAAGCATGGACGGCTTCAAGAGGGAATTAGATAAGCATACGGAGCAGAAGTCCATCAGTGGCTATTAGCCACAAGGTATAGATAGGAACTCTCAGGCTGGGGCAGGTGATGCTTTGTATTCTTGGTGCTTGGGGGAGTCAACAGTGGGATGGCTTCTAATGTCCTGGCCCCACTGCTGGACCGCCTGATGGCACCTGGTATTTGTGGCCACTGTGTGACAGAGGGTTGGACTAGATGGGCCTTTGGCCTGATCCAACATTGGCTTCTCTTATGTTCTTATCAGCTTATGCACAATAAAATGAGACTGCAAAGGGAGCTGGCCTGATTCCGATGGGAATGCTGGCACACCTCAAACAAGGCCCCTTTCTGTGACTCTGCAAGGGTCCACACACTCAGGGGATGATGAACAAATCATGTTAGCAGGACAATAACTTCATCCCTGGATCCATTAACACTCCCTCTGAAAAAACACAGGTCACGCCAGGACACCCACAAGAGGCTCCAGCCAATGGTACCAGTCATTCAGGTACCCCACAAGAGGTCCCTATTGCAATCACTTCCCAGGGCCTGGCAATTTTGGGGTTAGTTCTGCTTTCTAGACTTTTCTAGACCATGGGAGTTGGTTTACATCCCCAGACCTCCTTCCACCACTGGCACAAAGCAACATCCCTTCTTCAAAACAGGAAGACTGTGAACTGTTATCATGTGACCTTTGAATGTAACTTACTTTTTTGAGTCTCGAAGTTTTTTAGCTCTTCTTTTGCTCCAAAATATAGATTATATGGAGACATTACCTCCTTTATTAGAAGGTAATAGCAGACCTATCACCTTGTGTCCTTCCCTCTGTCCCCACATTTCAGTTTCAGTCTTTCCAACTCCTTTTCCAGCCTCTGGTTGGCTGGCTTTTACATCCTCTGAATTCTGTAACCTTCCACTCCACTCCACTCCACTCCACTCCACTCCACTCCACTCCACTCCACTCCACTCTTTCTCCTTCTCTCATGCTCTTCTCTCTATTGTATCCCTCAGGAGATACACACGTTCTCTCCTGGTGGTTTTTACCTGGACTAGCTATGCGGGAGCAACTCAGTTATTTGAGGTAATTCCATTTAAAGAAAAAATTTAAAGAACAAATTTAGAGTCCTTTAAGACCAACAAAGGTTTGTTCAAGGTATGAACTTTCATGTGCATGCACACTTTTTCAAAAGCTCATACTTTCAATAAACTTTTGTTGGTCTTAAAGGTGACACAAGACTCTAAATTGGTTCTACTGCTTCAGACCAACACGGCTGACGACCTGGAACTATCTTCATTTAAAGAGAACACTAGGTTTCTGCAAATCAGTCTCCCTCCTTAATATGGAGAATGCTTAATAAACCTTGCTGTTTCTGTGTATACAAAGGAGAAAAGATGCCTGCTGAAATCAGTGTCTCAGTCTTACACGCGTAGAGAAGCTTATACATGTCTCCTTTGGTGAAAACTGGCAAACTACTGCTTGAGAGCATCTTAGATCAGATCCTGCTACACCTGTTCTAAGAAGCCAGAATGCAATAGACATTCCTGGCACCATCTTGGAAGTGCCTCCCTATGGTGACCATTGGAGGAAATGGCCAGTTAACACGCTAACACAGGATGATGGAAGTCCACGGACTTTCCATGCAATTTCAGCAACATCCAGATGGAGGTTGACAGGGGAAATGGCATGTGGCTGCCTTCCGCTCCAGGATGGCTCTCCTTGGAAAACTACATAATGTATGAGTCAAGACTATAGCCCTGTAGACTTTGGCAACATCAAACTAAGGTCAGTCCTGAAGCTACAAAACACTCTACATCCTGCATGACCTCATGTAAATGGTGAGCCCTCTCATTACCGACCATTTTCACCCACTAAGTTCATGTTCCATCAGTTTCTTCTTGACAGAACTTACCTAACTCTTTGTTGGGACTGTCGACAAGCAATGGGTCAGTGCCTTCTTGCCCCTCAACACAGCAAGCTCTGAAGACCAGTCCACACTGATATCCCATCTGCAGACTCTGCTCACAGCTGTTCCCTTGCTTTCGGGCCACCTTCCCCATAAAGCAGCAGTAACAGCATTTCTGCAAAAAATGCAATTTTCACGGAACTTTCAGATAACGCAGTATTTCTTTTTGACCTTGCAACACATAAGCTGGAAGGTTGGTTCCACACAAACTCCAGCTGGCAAACTGGGAACCAGCCTCATGAACTGCCTTTCCCCCCCCGTGATTTCTCTCCGCCCTTCCCTTTACTGTGTCAATTCTGCTGTTGAACATTTGGGAAAGGTGACAGTGGCAGAATCCATCGTAGAAGCTAAAGCTCTCATTGAATCACCTTCCTCTGGGGCTCATCCCTTTGCCTGAGGCTCCTCAGACCCTGCTATTAATAGAATATTCATTCTTAGCAAAGAATATTATTTTTACATTTTCTGATTTACTTTAGAAGACAAAGAAGAGATTGGATTTATAACCTGCCCTTCACTACCCAAAGGTGTCTCAGAGCGGCTTACAAACTCCTTTCCCTTCCCCTCCACACAACAGACACCCTGTGAGGTAGGTGGGGCTGAGAGAACTCTGACACAAACTGCTCTTTTTCAAGGACAGCTCTGACAGAGCTTGTGACTGACCCAAGGTCACACCAGCAGGAGCAAGTGGAGGAGTGGGGAATCAAACCCAGTTCTCCCAGATTAGAGTCCGCGCACTTAACCACTACACCAAACTGGCTCTTTATAGCCTGCTCTCTCAAAGACTAACTAAGAGTGGTGACATCAGTTTATAAATTTACAATTAAAATTTCCAATATCAAATAAATCAATCAATAAAATACACTAAGATACAAACAATACAATAAAATCAAGATGGCATAAACCCACTGAAGAAGGGGAATGGCGGCTGAAACAAAAGGGGTGGGGGGAAGGGGGAGGCCAGTCCGTTAGATGTTACCGATTGAACACCACCACCTGTACTGCCTTCAACCACAGGCCTGGTGGAACAACTCAGTTTTGCAGGCCCTGCGAAATTGGACTAAATCCCGCAAGGCCCTGATCTCTCCTGGAAGAGGGTTCCGCCAGGCCAGGGTCAGGGCTGAAAAAGCCCTGGCCCTGGCTGAAGACAGATGGATGCTCCTTGGGCCAGACCCACCGGTAGGTTTTGGTTACTCGAGCATAGTGCTCTGTGGGGGACATACCAGGATAGGCGGTCCCAAAGTTATGCATTTTCCACATCTATAACTGAACAGTGGGTTGGGCAGACCTCTTAGACTTGCCCACTCAAGAAGGAGCCCTTCTTCTAAAGCCCTTTTACAGCCTGGAATCCTCATACTTGTGGGACTGCCCATCCCGTTATAACCCCCCTGCTCCCTTCGGCCATTGTCTCAGGGCCTTTTGCAGGTGCCTGGCCCCAGGATGGTTCGTTAGCTGTTACCAGTTGTGGCCCCTACCTTGTGGAAGGCTCTCTCTCTCTCTCTCTCTCTTTTTGAATAGTTTTTGTTTTATTTAATTTGCTCAGATACAAATAAGTAGCTTAAATTTTTAGAAATGCTCATCCAAAACAAAGCAATTAAGCAATACCAAACTTTTGCAATACAGAGTAATATGAGTACCTGATCAAGTTTGTGCTTTCCAAAAGCAACTGTAAACATTACAATGTTGTTACAGATAACTGTGTATCTTAGTGTTATATAGAACATACACCAAATAAATTGGACTTATCTGATTAACTTGCATAAATAGGTAATAAGAAGAGAGACCTAATAAGATTATTAACAGAATAAACTTCTAATCCATTTATGTAATTGGGACCACTCAGAGGAGAGAAACTGCTGTTGTGATTGGAAGGCACTCTCTGATGACACCCGTGCCCTGCAGGACTTGCATGCTTAGCAGGGTGTGCAAGGCCAAATTGTTCAAGTTGGCCTTTGTACATTAACCAAATGTTTTGGGCTGGTTTGATAGCAATATGGTTTGGAATTCTGTATTCGGTATCTTAATATCTTATACGCATTATCTGATTCTATTGGTTTTGTTTTGGCCACAGACAAGGTAAACAGAATAACAAGCAAAAGGTGGGTGTGGCTGGATGACCACACTTCTGGTAACATGGGAATGCGGCTTAATATGCTAATGAGCAGTGCAGTCAGGGGTGTGGCCTATTATGCTAATGAGTTCCTGCTGGACTTTTTCTACAAAAAAAGCCCTGCCTATATCATTTGGGGCAAGCATACCTGAAGGACTGCCTACTCCCTTATAAACCTACCTGACTACTACAGTCATCTGTACCGGGTCTGTTTCAAGGTCCTGGTGCGTACCTTCAAAGCCCTATATGGCCAGGGGCCTGCATACCTTGTGAGACCACCTCTCCCCTTATGAGCCCCAAAGAGCTTTATGAACGGCTCATCAGCATCTCCTGGTGGTCCCCTACCCCAGGGATGTCCATCTGGCCTCAGCTAGGGCCTGGGCTTTTTCGGCCCTGGATCCTATCTGGTGGAATGAGCTCCCATATGAGAGTTCTGCAGGGCCTGTAAGACGGAGCTTTTCCACCAGGCTTTTAGTTGAGATGGCAGGTGTACTCCTACTATCTATTGAGCCTCGCCTTCGGTGGATCAGATCTGTGTAATATCTGGAACCCAAATTTGTGATCGACCTCATTTGTTGAGGCTTTGGTTAGCTATATAGGAATTATTGCTGTATTTTATCTGACGTATTTTAACTGTTTTTAACTGTTTGTATATTATATTTGATGGAACCCACCCTGAGCCCACTACGCAGGGAGGGCGGGAGACAAATCTAATAAAAATAATATTTACGGCCCTCCTTCCTGCTCTAGGTTTGCCTGTGCTTTTAAATACATGTATTACTTGGGGTTTTAACTGTTTTTAAAACGCTTGTTTTAACTGTTAGTCGACTTCGTAGCCCTAATGGGCAGAAAGGCAGGGTACACATTTTGTATAAATAAATTAATTAAAATAATGCCAATTGTCATGTATCAACCCATTATCACGTATCAACCTGATCTGAATATCCAATCATCACCAGTGCTTGGAAGCTAAGCAGAGTCAGCCCTGGTTAGTACTTGGACAGGAGACCACGAAGAAGTCTAGCACTGCTGTGCAGAGGCAGGCCATGGCAAACCCACCTCTGCTCATACTTTGCCTTGAAATCAGCTGTGACACGATGGCATTAATATCAATCTTCCTGGCATGCGGATTTAAATAAAGAGTTTACTGCAGATCAATGGAACCAAATTTGGAACTCACTGCCCGCTACCTCAAGAGCTTTGAACATTCAATTGCAAAACTTTAAGCTTGTTTCTCGCTGGTACCTGACTCCTGCACAACTAACCCACTCAAACCCTACTATGTCTCCAGTCTGCTGATGATGATGTGGTGAGCGAGGGACTTATTTCCATGGCTGGTGGTCTTGTGAAGTGATTGGTAAATTTTGGACCCAAATACAAGACCAAATTCATAAGATCACTAGTTATTGGATTCCCAAGACCCCTGAACTGTACCTTCTCAATTTGTGGGATCATTGCAATGCTCCCAAGCTAAAACAAGAACTTATTATGTTAATGTTAATTGCTGCTAAATGTGTTATTGCTTCACACTGGAAATCAACATCAATTCCATCGCTGCAAGAATGGTTCATAAAATTGTGGGACCTATTTATTCTGGACGAGATTACAAACACTTTAAATAAGTCTAGAGGTCCCTCAAATCAGCCCAGTCTTCTAGGGAAATGGTACCCCTTGTTACACAAGCATTGGTCAGGCATCTCAAATAGTTGTTATATACTAGACAAGAATCAAATCTCTCCTCTCTGCTCACAATGAATGAATTGTAATTATTCCTTTTCATGCCATATTGAAGGTTCTAATGCTAATTTATATCTGTTAAGATGTGTGTGATATTTGGAGCTGTGTTTGTATTTACCTTTTGCTGTTCTTTGTTGATTGCACTCCATTCTATTGTCAGTTTGTAATATTGTTATATTGCTCAATAAAATTTAAAACAACAAAACCCGGAAGCGAACACCCCATTTATTCACCGTATGTTTTAAGCCTGGCCACACGAGGGCTCTCATTGACTGAAGTGAATACTATAGACAAACATGGGAGAATCTGAGAATCAGAGACGGATTTCACACAAGAGCTGTGCCGCGGTTACGCGCGGGCTAGAGCCGGCAAGCGTTACTAGGCAAAGCTGGGAATTGTGTGGCTCCCACGGTTGGCCTTGAAGGCAGACAACACACATTACCACCTGTACGGCTTTGGAGATTAGCATTTCAGCACAGAACAGAGAGAAAAGAATGCGAAAGCAATTTACACAGACACTGAAAGAACATCCCCACCCCCATGGCAGCATAGCTGACAACTCCCTTTGCCCCGCTTCTATTGGTCAATTTCCCACTCGAAGCCGCGCAGCCGCATTTTGACCCACGGCTTTGCCCGATTTTCCCCATGGTTTCATGATCCTCAAAAAACAGGATCACGAAATGGCGGGGGAAATCGGGCGAAGCCGCGGGTCAAAATGCAGCCGCATGGCTTCGAGTGGGAAATTGACCAATAGAGGCAGGGCAAAGGGAGGCGCGACCGTGGCGCAGCTCTTGTGTGAAATTGGTCTGAGAGAACGTACCAAACACACACATTCAGTCCATGTGAGGCACTAGCCAAGCCCTAAAGCCTCACTGCTGCCTCTGCTCTGTAGGAGAGGCAGGGTATAAATATTACAATAATATATAAAATGTTAATAAATGTGCGAACCGAGAGTGTAGAACAGATTAATCACAGACACACCCTTGCCACAACATATTGCAAGTGAAAATCGGTAGCAAAGTGCCTTGCCAAAACGCTTCAAAGGCAATCCAGGGTTGCAGAACACAGTCTGGAAGCCACAACAGGAGGCTAAAGGAAGACAGAGCACTGCAGTAGGACTGTGAAGAACAATTCTTCATTCAAGAAGACAAACTTATCAAACAGCACCGCCTCCCAAGTCTCACCTTCACAATTTTGTCTTCATAGGTAGAATTACCTTCGTGCGACTCGCAGCCTTCTTGCTTGCTGGCGAGAGCGATCCCAGCGGTACAGTGCCGCTCCTCCACATGACTGAGACAGCACTGCTCCTGAGCGATGCTAGAACGAGAGAATCCCAGGCTCAGCACGCAAGACAGCCCTCCCGTTCTCACAGCCATGTCCGCCCTAAGCCCAAATCCAGTTCCTTTTATCTGGCCCACCTGATGTCTATGGTAGAGAAGCAAAGAATATGGCTGAGAATATCCTATCCAGCCATTTTGGCTTTCCCAAAGTAATATATTTAATTCCTCATTTAACAATGTGCATCAGAGAAATGGGGCACAGCTCTTCATGGGCTAAACTAACTTCACCTCAAGTGTAGGCCCGAATTCTTGCCTATAATGAAAAGAGACCCTCCCCCCCACTCATAGAAAAGTAAGAGGCATGCACCAAACTAGAAAATTTTAATTGCGTGCCTGTAAGATATTGTCTTATGAGTATTTTTGGAGTATTATGGTTGACTGGACTGTGTGATATGGCTTGAGATGGATACACAGGGCTTCGTTCTGTTCTGCCTTGAAGAAGCTTTGTGGGAAACGGATACCAAGGCTGGCAGGCTCCATTGGAGAATGGAATGACGGCACCCTTGAAAGTTATTGAGACCTTTGAAGACTGAAACTAACATCCATCTAGTGTTCCCTCTAAGCTGAGTTAGTGTGAGCTAGCTCACAGTTTTTTAGCCTCTGGCTCACACATTTTTGTCTCAACTCAGGAAGGAGGGCTCCAGAGCAAACTAATTTATGCAGGAGCCAAATCGCTTGCTCACAGCTTTAATGCCAGTAGCTCACAAAGTAGAATTTTTCCTCACAGGACTCCACAGCTTAGAGGGAACACTGCATCCATCATTCCATAATTTGTCAGTAACCATCTTATGAAAGATGATTTATAATAAGGCTTAACAAGCATTATAACTCATTGGCACTGTGCACTTTATTGGAATAGTCATTTAGATCTGAGCCTACCTATTTTATGTGGTTTTGGAATGATTTCTGAAATTCTGGATATGATATTGATATGCATGGAATGATTTGTTTATATGAATTTGTTTACATGAATAGATACTGAAGTTTGTTTAATTAAAATAATGCCAATTGTCATGTATCAACCCATGTTTTCATAGTTAATTTTTCACAGCTGCCCTTGTTGCCGTGCATGATCTTCTATTCATGATTCTCTTGCAGTTGTTACCAAACTAGAACTTTGGCAGTAATACAGGTATGGGATGAGATATCACTTTTTCCCTGCAAAATGGGAAAAGAGCTTCAATGGGGAGGGGGGAGTGTTGTAGTACTAGGTTGCAGAGGGAAGCAGAAAGCGATAAGCAGCTTGGTTACTTTCCCCTGTAGGGGAGGGGCTGTGGCGCAGTGGTAGAGCATCTGCTTGGTATGCAGAAGGTCCCATCCCAGGTTCAATCTCTGGCATCTCCAGATAAGGATCAGGTAGGAGGTAATATGAAATACCTCTGCCTGAGACCCTGTGAGCCACTGCCAGTCTAAGGCCCCGGTCACACTGGGGGAAAAGGTGCGGCTGAAGTGCGGCTTTTATGAGCCACATCAAAAGAGAAACGCGGCGGCAGGATCAGACAGATTCCCCGAGCCGCCGCGCAGTTGCTTCCTGGCATGATCAGGTGCCAGGGGGAAGCCACAGATCGGTGAGCGAGGCAAGCCCGCTGCGCATTCATGCGCAGTTCTACATGGCCTCCATATGCTGCAGGGAGACGGGCGCGTCGGCGATCAGACGCCGGCCCGTGCTGCGCATCAACAGGTAGGTAGTACTCTTTTGGTGCTACCTTTTTGCGGCAGGTTTTTGGCTGGAAGGGACGGATCAGGGACGGGTGCACACCGCTTCCCAGATGTTGCGGTATAATCGCACCCGCTTGATGCGCCCCTGATCCGTCCTTCCTGCGGGGCAAATCCTCCCGTGTGACCGGGGCCTAAGTAGACAATACTGGACCAAGTTGGACCAATATTCTGAATCAGTATACGGCAGCTTCACGTGTCCATAGAGAGTCCCCTTCTAACTGGCAACAAGGGAGCTACTTCAAGGCATGTCCAGTCTTGCCTTGAATAAAAAACCCCAAACTTCTCTGCTCTTCAGATACAGAAATAGAGAAATGGACAATCTAAAAAAAATCTGACACCAAAGAAGATTTAAAACCTCATTTCTTAAATGACTACATCATGCCAAAATGTTTTTATTGTTTTTTACAAATGTGTAAAATCTAGTTCTGATGCAATATCGAAAGGCTACCATTAAGACAGGGTTACCAGATGTCCTCTTTTTATTGAACATGTCCTCTATTTTTGGTGCCTGTCCTCTTTTGGGCTCTTTTTAAAAAACTGATGAAAATGTCCTCTTTTTGGGTTGGAAGGTTAGGAATATTCCTAGTTAGTAGCAATTCCCACAACTTAAATAGTAGGGGCATTTAAAATGAGATTTGTCACAGTGATCATTTGTTTGAAGTGGTCAGGAAATATGTCCTCTTTTTTGCTTTTCAAAATATTTTAAAATATATAGTAAAAGATATATACTCTGATTAAGATACATACTATATGATAGTCCGACATTACTACCTAGGTCTTCCAGTCAATGCAATCAGCAATGCTTGAAGGCCGTTATACCAACACGCCTGTTGCCCAGCGTCTCTGCCCGCGTGGACCTGTTATTCTGTCTACCTAGGAAGAAATTTCTAGACCCAATCTTGGCCTCCTTAGGTACTAGAACAGAAACTGAAAAAATTCTAGTTCTACTAGCAGATGTAGAGGTTGAGATTTCATACAAGGTGGCCCTCTTCGCCCTTGCTGCAAAGAAAATCCGGAAGAAAACAGTAGCAGTACCATAGCTTGATTACCAACAGAAGTCTGGTTGGGAGAGATGGAATTATTATAATGTTTTATTGTGTCCTAACTTAGTTTTTAATTCTTCTGGTTTTAGAAGTTTATACAGATGTTATTGTTATATTGTCCTGTCATTGTAATGGCCTATGGCTAAAGGCAATAAACTGAAACCTAGGATAATAGGATAAAGATTTATAAAATTAACAGTGCAATGTTAGACAGTTACACCCTTCCAAGTCCATTAACAGGCTTAAAAGGATGTTTCTTAGGACTATACTGTGAAAGTGGTACATCGGTGGAAAAAGGGCATTGTTTTCTGAAAACACCAATATTCTTGGTTGTACAAGTGATGCAAATCTGCCTCCCATCTGACCTCTGCACTCCACTCCTAGCTCTGCACACACCCCCAGAAGCGCACTGTTAGCTTTCAGCTACGAACTTTGGAACATGCAGCTTATTTTCATAAGGGAGATGTAACAGCTGTTCTAAGTTTGGAGTAAGCCTGAAACTGAACTTCATTTTGTTTCTAAGTCCTATGTTCCCATTCCCCCAATCTGCCTATCAATGTGTGCTATCAAAAACAGGCGAGAGACATCCCTGAAAGTGGGAGAGAATACTATCAGAGTATTAAAAGACATTCCATTTGAAGTAAGACAACGGAGAAAGAAGTATAAAGAACTTGTGCTTTTTCTTCAGACAAATTCAATTGGATATAAATGGTTATTTCCAGAAGGCGTCACTTTCAAGATTAAGGATAAAAAAGAATAGATTGACTGTGTTCTGACAGCTCAAGAATTTCTAAGAGTCCAGTTGGGAAAGTCAGAGGACGGTAAAAAAGAAGAGGACAGCAAGTCCAGTGGCGAGCTAGACTCGGGTTCTTCCGGAGAGGACTCTCTGGCAGAGCAAGGGGCAGCAGCCTCAAAAAGTCCTTATAAGTTACGGAAGAGAAGGGGAAAGGAGAAGTAAAGGCTGAAGGACTCTGAATTATGCCTTTGAGAACTTTGAAATGGGATGATTGGGGGTACTGTTTTTAGACAGTTAAATTTTAAGCTTTAAAGGAAAAGTATTTTAAATGTTTGACTCAGTTTGTAATGGGATTAATGATGGGAAGACTTGATGTAATTAAGCTAGTAGGAGGATCTCCTCTCTTGGGTTTTTAGTTAGTAGTGGGTTCTTTACTTTATCCCATAAATGTAGTTTCCCTTCCTATTTCTTCTGTTATAGTTTTTGTAGTGATATAAAAAAATAATAAAAAATCCCCTCTGGGGGGCTCAAAAAAAAAAAAACAGGCGAGAGAGAGAGGAAGACAGTGAGGAAACGAGGAACTCATCCAGTGGAGAAACATCCAGTCATGTTGTGCTCCCACCTGCAGTACAGAGTGATACAAGCCAGAGCCAGGTTCCACTCCCATGAAAGAAACCAGGTCATAATGTGGAGAATGTGACGTTAGGACGCCGAGCATGCTGGGGGCGGGACCACGACCATCCGAGGGAAAACCATAGAGTTTTCCCTCGGATGACAGTGGCCCCGCCCCCAGCGTGCCCACCATGGTCGCGTCACTTCCGGGTGACGCACACGTCGGGGTGGGGTTCCCCCCAGGGCCCGATCTGCCGGTGGCGGGGAACGGGCCTCTGGGGCGGGGTTTTCCCCGCCCCCCAGGGGGACTTGGGAAGCCTACTTAAAGGTGCCACTGGATTCAAACTTCATTCTGCTGCTTCAGACCAAAACGGCTAGCCCACCTGAATCAATCCTAAACAGAGTTACCCATTTCGATGGATTTAGCAGAGTGCAACTCTGCAGAAAGTTGCACTGTCATTGTCTTGACAAGTCATGAAGGTCTGTATAGAAATAACATGTCCATCAGCAAAATAAGAACTTGCTTCATAAGGGTTTTGGCTCCCAGACAGTGATTAAGACATATGGTTTCCCTCTCTCCATGTAATTAAAAAAATTATTCAAGCAACTTCGAAAGAAACAAATTTTATCTGTCAACTGCTCCACGTAGGAGTTTGATTTTTGGAGCCAACATAAATGCAAAAATTCAGAAAGTAGTGATAGATACGATTACAAAACACATTCCATGTTTAAAAAAAATCAAGCCAAGCCATTTACAACTGCACATCTGAAAACAGAGAGAGGAGTCCTGGTCTCTGATCAGATCAGGTGACTCAACCTTCTAGTAAGTAGTGACATGTAAGCGAGTCCCAAGCCAGTGTAGGAGAATAACATGCCCAAGGAAACATGGGAAACTGCAAAAGGAGGTAAGACAGAATCCAGGTCATCAGACTTCCAAACCAAATGATGTAAGCCCAGGAACATTCCGTCTGTTGCTAATAACAACAGGCCACCAAATGGAGTTGAAGAATACCTGCATTCTCTGGAGTCGAGATTCAAGGGCAGAGAGCTGCAGTCTCTTTTCTGACTCGCCCATTCGTATCCACTTGCGCAGCAGCTCTCCACTGAAGTTTCTGCAGAAAGAAAAAGCAGCTTGTGTTAGACGCCCAGCAAACAGTATTGAGAGAATCCAGTTACCACTCCATTCACTTTTTTGCTCTTCTGTCTCCCTTCCATGACCTGTTTCTTATGAGAAACAGGAATGGTTTTGATAGGACTATTTTTGTCTCTCCTGAACCAACTGCCAACTACTTTACGGAGTGAATGAGGGGCAGAAAATTTTGCTTTGTCCAGGATCCCACTGTTGGACCACTTCTGAGTCAAAAAGAACCCGGCATGTCTCCAGAGATATGCCAGTGGATGTGCCTACTGGAGTAGAAATGTCCTTCAGTTAAGAGATGCTCTCCTATCTAACAACCTTGCTCTGGAAACGATTGTTCCTGTGAAAACACACTTGAAGAAAAACTTTTAAACCCGACAGGTGCATAAGTACAGTGTTAAAAACTGAATAATATAAATAATGGAAAATTAAATATACAGCTGGCAGATTTTTTTTCCTGAGGGAAAAAAATACCCAGAGGAAAAAAAATAGCTGAAACAAGTTAAACACGGCTCCAATTCTCAGCACGAATAAATACTTAAATCCTATTGAAGTCCGAGGGATTAAGTCCCCCGTGTGCAGACAGTACCCTCAGTCGTTTGGACTTCATATTATTTGTGAACAATGGCCAAATGTTAATGAGCAACAGCATTCCATGCCCAGGATGCTTCAAGCAGAGAAGTTCACCACATGGCTGGAACATTAGACTGCATAAATGAGTCACTCTAACTTGACGTGTAATAAGCAGAAAACCAAACAAAAAGGTGCTTTGCTACACTTACTTGTACACATCCCAGAATAAAAAGCGCACTTGAGCTCTTAACACTAGAGAAGTCACACATGAGCACCAACCGGCATCTTTTAGCATGTTTTATCAACAAGGCAGAGATCAGAAACTGGCAAGAAAATTGGAATCCAACTGGGGCTGAAGCATTTCCAGAACAGAGCTCGTACCTACCTCTTTCTAGCAAGTTCCAGAACTACTGCAGAAATTATATGAAAGAGGCCAGGTTTGCCTACATGCAAATATATTAGGAAAAACGTTTTTATAGTAAGAGTTGTGCAACCGTGGAATCAGCTGCCCAGGGAGGTGGTGAGCTCCCCCTCACTGGCAGTCTTTAAACAGTGTCTGGACAAACACTTGTCAGGGATGCTGTAGGCTGATCCTACATTGAGCAGGGGGTTGGACTAGATGGCCTGCATTGTTGTTGTTGTTCAGTCTCACAATCGAGTCTAACTCTTCGTGACCCCATGAGCCACATCATGCCAGGCCCTCCTGTCTTCCGCCATCCCCCGGAGTTTGCTTAATTTCATGTTTATTGCATCGATAACACTGTCTAACCATCTCATCCTTTGCCATCCCCTTCTTCTTTTACCGTCAATCTTTCCCAGCATCAGGGTCTTCTCCAGTGAATGTTCCCTTCTCATTTGGTGGCCAAAGTATTTGAGCTTCAGCTTCAGTATCTGGCCTTCCAGGAAATACTCAGGATTTTTTTTTAACAAATATTTTTTATTATTTTCTAATACAGTAGCCATAGTGTTATACATACAAGAATAATCAAGAAGGTTCTAACAGTGAATAAAAATATCATCAATCTTTACAAAGCAATTTGAGATAATACAACATCTTCTTAAACAAATGCTTTAAAAGTATAGCAAGCTCTGGTAATGTTTATTTTTCAAGATGATTCCCCCCTCTATAAGTTATCCAACCACTGGGAACCAAACCACCTGAAAGGTTTTCTGATAACTTTCTATATTTGTAATAATATTTTGAGAAGAAATCTTACCATAAACAAAGTGTTCCCAAACTTTATTTTGCCAGGTAGTTAAAGTTGGGCCTGAATTATCCTTCAATTTCTGTGCTATGGTTATTCTAGCAATCGCGATTAAGGTGATTATTAACAGCATTTTTGTTTTATTTCCAGATATATGCCCAACTATGCAAGGTTAAGGAGAGACTGAACGTGCTTTTCACTTTGGAGGAAGCTTTGAGCTCACTAAGAGAGACTTTTTGCAGCGTTCATTGAAAAATTTGGATAAATATTTTGGTATTTGGCAACCTTGTGCTTGGAAATGTCTGTTGAACTCCCTGAGGAAGACACTGAAACAGGAGGATATCTGGACCTCTGTTGGAGAAAGACTGAGCACTTATTCAAAATAGACTTAAAGGAATCCTCCCTCTTAAAACTTTTGTATAATTAAGGAGGATTGTGCAATATCTTTTGTGATATATTAAGAGACGATACTTAGATGTTTTGATATATGATTCTTTTTATGTATTAAGGCTTATAAGATAAATAATATATGGTGAATAAATTGTAAAAATATAAAAGAAAATATATATATAAAAATTATTTGAGATATTTTATAATCGTTTGTAGCACGGTATTTGCTGATTTTTGGTATTTCCTACTTACTGTGGGTCCTATTTTGGTTTTGTGAAATCCTATGCATACTTATCTGAGAATAAATCCCAAATACAGTCGAACTATCTCCTGAGTAATTATACTTATGATGGAGCTGTATGGTCTTCAATCCACCTGCAGGCTTCTGGTGTAAGCGAGATAATGTCAATCAGGAGTTCTAACTTGATCCAGGGACACCTCCAGACTAAATTAAGAATCATTCCGTATCCATGAAAACTGGAGCTGCCATACTGCCTGGATGCTTGGGTTTCCCTCAGGATCTGAGCATCATGTCAGCTGCACCCTTTTAGCTCATTTGCTAGCCCAGATTCCCAGCTTTAACCTTTAAAAAACCCAAGTATTTAGGTCTTCTAGATCCGGAGCTAGAAGGCAAAACATGCAAACAGTTTTTGACCAAATTTATGTAGTGCTCCCCTTTGTTCTAGCCAATGAGGTAAGTCACAGCTGGAACTGACAACATATGGGAAGCCCGAAGAAGAAGAAGAGATTGGAATTATACCCCGCCCTTCACTACCCAAAGGTGTCTCAGAGCGGCTTACAAACTCCTTTCCCTTCCCCTCCCCACAACAGACACCCTGTGAGGTAGGTGGGGCTGAGAGAGTTCTTGACAGAAACTGCTCTTTTTCAAGGACAGCTCTTATCAGAACTATGGCTTGCCCAAGGTCATCCAGCAGGAGCAAGTGGAGGAGTGGGGAATCAAACCCGGTTCTCCCAGATTAGAGTCTGCGCACTTAACTACTACACCAAACTGGCTCTCACAAAGGAATGGGTCGCTTCTCTACTGCCATGAGCTGCCACTTCTGTGCCTACCTTAGCTACAGCTACTGATACCTCCTCCATCTGAGCTTTCTGCTTCTTATGCTTGAACTGGCAGCTGCAAGTCAGTAATCTTAAGGAAAAGCATCTCATGCCTCCTTGTGAATTTCCAAACTATTCAGTCGTGTACTAAAAACGAGAGCCTCTTAAAAATATAAAAGCGAAGCGTTTATTACCACTCCGTACCCCAGCTCCATCAATAAGGGTGAGAGCAGCAGCAGCACAAAAACAAACTAAACTTTATATTTTTAAAACTGGAAAGTAATTGGAGATGGTGCACTATCAAGTCAAAAGGAGCAACATTTGGGGTGTCACATCCCAGTTGACTGTAGACAATCTTTTGGGTGCCTCTGAAAACTGTGGAGATCGGAATGGACCTGGTTGATCTAAAAATTCAAATGAAAATGGATGCTTTGTAATTATTTTCCTTTTACACAATTCAGTTTCAAACCTTTTTCCTTTCCTCTGTGTGTGTATGTAGAAAGGGAGGATTTGGTAACATTCTGAATGCTCACAAAAAACTCTGCAGTCCAAATTAATGTTCCTGCACAGTTGCGACTCTTCCTTCTGGCTGTATATTTAAAGAAAGTGTATTATTTTTATTACTTGATTATCTTTTACATACTGGTCTTTGACTATTTATGTCAATAAAAAGCATATTCAGGTTCTGCAACCATGGGGTGAGCCATAGGGTTGCCATCCCCCCATGAAACTGAAAGCAGTGCTGCTCTGCGGAACTGCGCATGCGCACAAATGCGAAACGCTTGCGTGATCGTGCCGCGCCAGTTCTTTGCCACGCTGCAGCATCGCCATGTGATCGCCAGCTAACAGCCTAAGCACGGAGACTCGGGGGACCGTGTGATCGGGCTACCGCGCTTTATATTGCTCCGGGGCGAACAGCCACGCCTCCCCCCCATGTTATCTGGCCTGTGTGACCGGGGCCTATCTTTTACATACTGGTCTTTGACTACTTATGTCAATAAAAAGCATATTCAGGTTCTGCAACCATGGGGTGAGACATAGGATTGCCATCCCCCCAACGGGGGCAGGAGTTCCCCCATTTTCGAGGAGCCCAATCCGCCACTGGCCAGCTGGTTGGTGGTGAGCCCCATCACGATGATGTCACCACGCCAGGCACACTGCAGGGCAGATGCTCTAGCATTTGGGTTAAAACTGCATGGTGACCATAGAGGTTTTTGCCCAAATGCTAGAGCATCCCCTGCACAACATGCACAATGTGATGATGTCACTTCCAGGTGATGTTATCACAGCGTGCGTGTGTGAAGATCCAGAGACCGGGCAGGAGCATCCCTGCCGGCAGCCAGGTAAGACCTGGCAACTCTAGGTGAGGGTAGAACCACAGTGTGGCCTGCTTTTATGGATTGGTAGGTTAATCTTGAT
The DNA here is from genome assembly GCF_001447785.1 of Gekko japonicus. Classification (NCBI taxonomy): domain Eukaryota; kingdom Metazoa; phylum Chordata; class Lepidosauria; order Squamata; family Gekkonidae; genus Gekko; species Gekko japonicus. Next base: position 177,666 of record NW_015162000.1, on the reverse strand, counting down.
CTTTACAGCCAGTTTCCCAGTGGTTTGTGAGAGCCAGCAAAATAGTGGTTCAGGTGTTGGACTAGAAGAACTGGTTCAGATCCCCCACTCTGCCATGGAAGCTTACCGAGTGACCTTGGGTCAATCATGAACCCTCAGCCTAACCTACCTCCAAGGGCTGTTGTGAGGAGAAAATGGAGAAGTTACAAGGAATTAACTCCTCTTCAGTCTGGAAGTTAAAAATAAACAGTGGAGGTAGGGGGACATCTTTCACGGCATCTTTGTGTCACCCAGGCGTCGGAAACAACGGCATGTTCAAGGTTTCAGCTCTTTCTTAAAGCCCCCCCCTCCCACTGACACACCTTGGCTTCAGCAATGTAGCTATTTATTACGACAAGGAAAATACAGTTCTGCCCACAGGGCATGGTACTCCCCACCCCCAAACTCCTTTCCCTTCCCAAACCAAAGGTCCAGTAGCCAGTGTCCCGGAAGTACTCTTTCCTCGTTGGAGCTGGTCCGGCCGCAGTCCCTCGGCAGCAGGCCTCCAGTGGGAAGGGGAGTTCTCAGGGCCTCCCTCCTCACCAACCGACGAGAGAAGAAGTCAGCTTCAGTTCAAAGACAGATGCTCCGGGGGCTCACCTCCTCCAGGAGAAGTGACTGATGCCCATCAAGGGAGGGCCCGCACCAGACAAAAGCCTCTTCAGCTGAGGCCTTTCAGCAATCCAGTCCTTGGAGAGACCAAATGACTAGGCCTCATGCTCCACCCCAACCCAGGATGATGTTGTTTTTCCCCAGTCACTCATGACAAACACTCCTCCCAATCTGCATATTAAGTCGTTTCACTGCTCCACCCAACAGCATAGATCCCCAACAGCATAGATTCGTCTGGATCTGATATGATGTCTTCTGGAAGCTTGCCTGACTTCCGTAGGCCCAGGGCCTTGCTCCATCTTTCTTTCTCTCAGGCCACCTTTGGGGTCATTTTGGAAGAAAGCCTGAGCAAATCCTGGCAGCAGCAAAGGGTCCAGTAAAATATACACTTCCTATGTGCCTCCCCCAACTTTCTTCAGGTTAACAGGAACATTGGGAACAAGCAGAAAGCAACTGGCAGATCACACAACCGTTCTTTATTTAATCTCAGAGCTGGAGGGGTCACCCGGGGGGGGTCATCTACCAGGGTCATCTAGTCCACCCCTGCCATTGCAGGAACTACAACTATAATATCCCTCACCCTTGCTTTTATCAAAAAAAGTATTTATACTAACTTTTGGGACTAGCAAAGGTTCTCTCCTTTTCTAGTAGTCATAACATTTTAGGTGCCATTAACCTCTTTCTCTTCATTCCAGTAACTGAAGTGGCAAAAGCCCAATGCAAACCAAATCTGGAAAGGGTACAGCTGAACTCTGAGCCAACACTGATATATCCAGAAGCACACCAAGGGCCAAGTTCCCACTGAAAGCTGTGCCTGGACTGTAACATTTCAGACTGCGTGGAGAGTTATGCATGTTCTTCCATATTTAAACATTTCCCTGCTCGTAAAAAATAAGGTGTCAGGCAAAAAGGGTGCACGGAATCTTTGTATTAGGTTGCTAAAGTGCAAGAGAAGAGAAGGAAAGCCCATAATTTAAGGCTTTGTTTTTCAAACATTTTCTTCGGCCTTACAAGATGGCAAGACTTGTGGTTGGAGGGATTTCTCTAACACTGGATTAAAAGTTCGAGGAGCTCAGAACAGTGTCATTTGGAAAATGGCAGCGATCAGTATTAGAGCCTCTCTCTCTCTCTCTCTCTCTTTTTTACAATTACAAGATTATTAATGTCCCAAAGCAAATGTTACATCAGACTTTCCTAGATGATTTCTGCTAACGTATCAAGTATCCTCAGTTTGCTATTTTGGATGAGATAAAAGTCTAGACGCAAGAAACTGCAGACATCTGTAGTTTGTACTAATGCAGCAGTACAGTAATTTCAGTCTTTCCTTATATTGTTGAACAAACCCAAGAAAGTTTCATAAATAAGAAAACACAGGGCTGTGACTAGGCAATTAGAGAATTATTCAGTTAGTTTAATCTATTGAAAATGTTTTGGTCAACTAAAAAGGTGCCCCTGGTTAGTCAGGCAGTAGGTTTTAATTTTTAACTCTTTTAACTACAACTGCATGCAGAAACTGCATACAGGGACATTCCCTCTCGTGTGAGAAAGCACAGCCTATTCTGAGATAATTCTGCTATGATATGGGTGTACAATATCAAGACAATATACTTCTTTAATTTAGATCAGTTCTTTTTCTCTGGCAGATTAACTAACTAAAATTGTACATGATTAACTAAGATAACATTAGATGGTAACATCATAAAGATCAGGGCTATTTTTGGGTTTTTTTAATGCACAGGAACGAAGTTTCTGCTGGCTTCAGAATTGGCCACACCCACTACACCCAAGCCAAGGGAAGGCAGTTTAAACTGCTTCCCCTCCCCTCCAAGGGCCAACTTGCCTGGACTCCTCACAGCCAAGGGGCGCCAAGGGAAGGCAGTTTAAACTGTCCTCCCTTCCCTTCAAGGGGAGGTTTGCCTGGGCAAGCCAAAGGAAGGCATGGGGTGTGGCCTATTATGCTAATGAGCGGCACTGTCAGGGATGTGGCCTAATATGCTAATGAGTTTCTGCTGTTAGGTGTGGCCTATTGTGCTAATGAGTTCCTGCTGGCCTTTTTCTACAAAAAAAGCCCTGATAAAGATTAATATCAAATGTAAGGCTCAGGGCCCTTTTTGGGTATGGTTGAGAACTCCAGACTGGAAATTCTTGGAGGTCTGGGGATAGTGCCTGCCAAGATCAGAGTTTAGAGAGGGAGCTCAGATGTGTTGCCATAGTCTCCTTCATCTGAAGCTGGGCATTTCCTCCAGGGCAACACATCGCTGTAGCATAGAGACCAGTTGGGAAATCTCCAGCCCCATGTAGAGGTTGGTAACCTGCCTTGGGGTTCCCCAATGCAGTTCACAGAACTCCAGGCTTACCAAGTACTTACTGTGATTTGGCGGGGGACACAGATGTCTTCCCAGGATCATTCCCGCGGGGACAACAGACGCGCCACACCATGCCGTCACCAGGAAGTAACGCCGGGCGATGCTCTGGCAATGGGGCTGAAAACTCGAGTTTTCAGCCCCATTGCCAGAGCGTCACCCAGTGTCACTTCCTGGCGGGCATGGTGCGTTACAGAGAGGAATGTTCTGGCTGGGGAGCATGTGTCCCCCGTCGTATCGTGGTAAGTACTTGGGAACCCTACAGAACTCTGATGATCAAGAGTCCCCCCCCCTTCTGGTGGTCCGTGGGAAGCAGCCCAAGTGTGCATTTGCCAGTATTCTGATTCTCTTTGTCACTAACATCGTACTGTTTGAAAAAGTGTGCATGCACACGAAAGCTCATACCTTTAATAAAACTTTGTTGGTCTTAAAGGTGCCACTGAACTCTAAATTTGTTCTACTGCTTCAGACCAATATGGCTGACCACTTGGATCTATCCTACTGTCATAATCAGTACCCTGAAACCATGGCAACTGTTTATTTTTCCAAGAGGGAAGATTCTGAGAAAACAACTTGGCAGCAGGAAAACAAGCCATTTGGCCTACCTGCCAAAGGAACTGATGAATGGGCATCATAAAACCTGATTTTGGGGAGCTGTGGACTGCATGCCAAGGGATCTCATTGGCAGAGCTCAGAGCATCTTCCACGAGGGGCAGTATTCCTACTTCTGAATGGAGGCGGGAGGAGGTTTTCACCTAAGCGGGCAGAAGTTATAAAAGGCGAATTCCTTTTTGTCCTAGGTTCAAACACTTCAAACACTTCACTGGTGGGCCTCAGTTTGGTGTAGTGGCTAAGCGCGCTGACTCTAATCTGGGAGAACTGGGTTTGATTCCCCACTCCTCCACTTGCACCTGCTGATGTGACCTTGGGTCAGTCACAAGCTCTGGCACAGCTGTTCCAAAAGAGCACCATGTGTCAGAGTTCTCTCAGCCCCACCCACCTCACAGGGTGTCTGTTGTGGGGAGGGGAGGGGAAAGGAGTTTGTAAGCCGCTCTGAGACTCCAAGTGAAGGGTGGGGTATAAATCCAAT
>NW_015162000.1:170122-173432 GCF_001447785.1 Gekko japonicus | reverse complement strand
CTCAAAGCTGTTCTCTCAAGAGCAGTTCTCACAGAGCTCTCTCATCCCCACCTATCTCACAGGGTGTCTGTTGTGGGGAGAGGAAGGGAAGGGATTGTAAGCCACTCTGAGACTCCAAGTAAACAGCAGGGTATAAATCCAACCCCTTCTTCTTCTTCTTCTCATCCTCCTCTGTAACGGGGCCGTAGGAAGGGAGGATGGGGATGTGTCTGCTCCATCTAAGGTAACTGTCTTGCAATGTAACTTAGCTAGACTGATGTTTTCATTTTCTTTCCTTACATCTGTATCTCCTAGCTATGTTCCATGTATGTGCTCTAATTTAACCTTTATAATACAGCTTCTTTCCTGTTAAAGAAAGTAGATTGTGTCTCAGACCCTACCCACACATTGAAGACTGCTCTTACAGGCTAAGGACACATGCGCGCGCACAGGGGGAGCTAAAGTAGTGAAAACCATATGGTTTCCCCCCCCCGACGAGCTTGGCCACGCCCCCAACGTCAGCAACGTCGCACGTCACTTCCGGTGATGTGCTGCCGGTGCGTGCGTGCTTCATGCGCACACCCATCAAGACCTCCCGGATGCCGGCAAGGCTCCCCCGCTCCGAGGGGTGAGTCGACTTGGCAACCCTACCAGAGTACCCCTAGGCTCTGGTTACTTGAGAGGCTGGGTGTCATATCTGGGGGGGGGGTTTTTTTGGCAACGAACAGGAAATGTGCTTTTACATGCAGGCAAACACACAACACGCATATGAGAACATGTAGACCCAGAGCAGGATTGTGACACATCTCAGGGGTGCTTCGAGGACTTGTGAAGCTCAGCGCATGGCTGAGACAATGCCCTGAGCTCAGCTCCCGGTATTGTTAGCAGTCAATTCTCTCCTGCTGATGGGTAGTTGGCAGCCAGAGAGGAAGTAAGCCTGAACACCCTTGATATAATATCACTCCAAATAAATAATAAATCTATCACACTGCCTGGCCCAGAAATGACCGCAGAAGGAATGCCAGTCAGAAGACCAGCCTGGGAAACTATACGGAAGTGAATCAAGGGACTTAATTGCAAACAACTCTCTCCCACCCTAAAGGTAATACATCTCTATATCTAATAGCCAAGATGGCCCCTCTGTGTGGATATCTAAATCCTCACATCGGGGGCAAAGAGATTTTTCCAGAAAAATCTGAAATGTTGAAAAATCTACACAGGGGATACTTAAATCCCCCCAAAAGTAAAAGAGCATTCCCTGCGCAAGTGCAGAGAACGCACTGGGAACTGTGACTTGCTGACATTGCCAGGCTTGGAAGGAGCTGCTCAGGCTTGGCCCGAGTGCTGGGGGGGGGGGCTTTGGAGGGCCCGGGGGGGGACGCAGGCCTCGCTGCCGGTGCCGGGGGAGTCGAGGGAGAAGGCTTGGTGGGCCCGGCAGCTGGGAGCCGCTCAGACCTTGCTGCCGTTGCCGGGGGGGGAGGTTTGGCAGGCTCGGCAGGCCCGCCTGCTGAGCTCGCCTGTGGCCGTTTCCTCCTCCTCCATGTGGAGCTCCTGCTGCTTCAACGAGGAAGCCACGGGGAATACTCCCCGCCACGAGTATCACGGGTCCCTGCTTCTTGTATTTTATAACAATGGATTTCCTCAGGAAAGTAGTACCACACTTTGTGCTAACCTCTTCCATCCCCGATATTGGCTCCCCCTTTGGCACATCTACCCTTGTTAGTATATCCACAACACCTGGAAGTGTCACCCACCCTGTATTTCAGGGGTCATCAACACACACCAACAGCCATACCCTAGCTCCAGGAGGGCTGCCAAGCTCCACTCAATTCTTTGATCTCCCTCCAGGAGAACCATCAAACATTTGTCCAAGTCTTTGGGAACTTTTCGGTAAACACATTTAGGCTATTGTTTTGGGGGCAAACATGTCATAGTGCCTCAGGGTACATTTCCCCTGTAAATACATGCACTTATCTTCAGTTTGCGTGTGTGTGTGTTCTCTCCCATACACCCCCACCCACTTGCATGTCGGCACTTCTGTGAAGTGCTGGTCACTTCTCCCCCCCCACATCTCCAAGATTGGAAAATATCACCCTTGAAACTCCCTCACTTTCACCACTCCTCTTTTATTTTCCTCATAGCTAGCTTGCGTGCCTATTCAGTGTGTTTGTATGTGTGTTTTGCCCTTCTATTGTTTTTAAATAAAGATAATCTCAGTTGAACATCTGACCGGTTTATTTTGAGAGTTCTCTGAGGGGAAAATCCTGGTATATAAAGGTGGAGATCTCATGTTACCCGCCTCTCACTAAGCTAATTTCCCCCAATCAATTATTAAATGACCAATTTGGGTAACAGTACGAGAGGAGGGCCCAAAAGCTTCAAAGGTGCAGCTGGGCATGGATGAGCTCCAGCCCCCCTTCAAGGCTCAGAGCTGGGAGTCGGGAGGGGATTGACCCCACAGCAGCTGCTCACAGTACCCTGGAAGGGTAGCCCAAGATGGGCTGGGCCTGGCCTTGCTCAGTGGAGAGGGAAACACATTTCGTTCTCACAGTTCTTTCAGAGCTCTCTCAGCCCCACCTACCTCACAAGGTGCCTGTTGTGGGGAGGGGAAGGGAAGGCGACTGTAAGCCGCTCTGAGACTCCACAGGGTAGAGAAAAGCAGGGTATAAAAACCAATTATTCTTCTACATTTGTCGACCCCTGATGCAAATTACTGAACCTCTTTAGGAAGAAGAAGCAAAACCTTTAACACAGTTATAAAGGGCAGAGGAATAAATAATTTACAAACCTCCCTCTTCAAGGAAACCTTTGCTTTAAAGCCTCCTCCCCAACCGCATTTGTCCCTATTACCACTCCTTGCCTGTTCCATTGTGGTGGACTCATATCTGGGAGACCCCGATTCGAATCCCTGCTCTGCTGTGGCAGCTCACTGGGTGACCTTGGGTCAGTCACACTCTCTCAGCCTAACCTACCTCACAGGGTTTTCGCAAGGATAAACTGGAGGAGAGGAGAACAGTGTAAGTAGCTCTGAGCCCCTCCCCCGGGGAGAAAGACAGGGTATGGATGAATTAGATGCAGAAATAAAATATTGGACAGCAAGCTGCTCAAAGGAAGGACCTCCCTTTTTCTGGAAGCCTCTGTAATGGTGGCACATGATTAAGAAACTTGTGTATCATCATTTGATTGTAAAAGTCTGTAACTGGGAAATGATGACAAACAGAACTACTCATGGAGCAGAGTCAACGCCTTTAAGGAAAACATTCTCGGTCCTAATCTTTTTTTCAATCACCTTTTCCTTTAAAACTTTATAGGCAGCAGCCCAAAGATTTCT
>NW_015162000.1:162158-170066 GCF_001447785.1 Gekko japonicus | reverse complement strand
GAATAACAACATGCCAGAGACTCCTTAAATGGTCAGGCTGTTACAAGCTCCAGCCCAAACACAAGAAACTCACGGAAAATTTACTACTGTAACAGAGACACGGTCAAATCATAGCCTCAAAAAAACTACAATTGCACAAGACCATTGGAATTTTTCCCTGTTACAAATCATAAGCTCACCTCCTACTCTCAACGTATGTATTTCCAGATGGTGCGTTAGTTATACTACTAAGCCAACTATACAGAGTGCTCAGATGTGCCAAAGAACCAGGTGGAGAACAAATTATGCACAGACCAAAAGTTTCAGAGCCGAAGCACATTTTCTTCTGAAATAAATTGGGAGGTATGCTTCACTTTTATACCCCCAAAGGTTTGTTTTTATATTAAAAATTATCCACCTTCACTGCTTTGCACAATGTGCGGTGGTTTCTTGATTGGCCTTAATAAACGGTATCACACAGCTTTCATGTACATAAGAGCCCTGATGGATCAGACTAGTGGTCCGTCTCGTCCAGTATCCTGTCTCGCACAGTGGCCAACCAGTTCCTCTGGAGAGCCAACAACAGGGCATAGAAGCCAAGGCCTTCCCCTGATAAGAACATAAGAAGAGCCCTCCTGCATCAGACCTGTGGTCCACCTAGCCCAGCATCCTGTCTCAGGCAGTGGCCAACCAGAGACTTAGTGCTTCCAAATGTGGAGGTTCCCCTCAGTCGCCAAGGCTAGTAGCCACTGATAGACTTATCCTCCATGAATCTATCTAATCCCCTTTTAAAGCTGTTTATTTCTGTGGCCATCACTACATCCTCTGGCAGCGAAGTCCACATTTGAATCACTCTCCACTGGGAGTGACTGTCAGTCAGTCGGTCAGCTGACCTTTATTGGCATATAAAATACCTTAAAAAGGATTACTATATACCGTGTTTCCCCGAAAATAAGACACTGTCTTATATATATTTTTTTTTCTAAAGAAGACACACTAGGACTTATACCACAAATGCATAGAAATCCTGCTAGGGCTTATTTTTGGGGTAGGTCTTATTTTCGGGGAAACAGTGCTGCGTTGGCTCAAGTGGTTAAGACGCTGAACTGCAGGCTGTGGAAGGTCAGTAGTTCAGCAGTTCGAGACCTGGGTGCCGCAAGACGAAGTGAGCTCCCGTCTCTAGTTCCAGCTCCTGCCAAGCTAGCAGTTCGAAAGCAAGAAATTGCAAGTAGATAAATAAGTACCACTTCGGTGGGAAGGTAACAGCGTTCTGTGCGCCTTGGTGTTTAGTCATGCCGGCCACATGACCACGGAAACGTCTTCGGACAGCGCTGGTTCTTCGGCTTTGAAACGGAGATGAGCCAGCGCAACCCTAGAGTCGGATTCGACTGGCTTTCGAGCAAGGGAACCTTTACATATATATATATACCGGTATACACACACACACACACTTAAAACCAAGTGTAACCATACATATAAAACATAATGTAGGATAAAACAATTACTCATTGTAAGTTTTCCTGACATAGCTTTATCGCTGATTGTAAAAACGTGGCTACGTTTATTGATATTTCCGGAACAGAGTCATTTAGGAAGGTTCGTCATGTTGGCTAAAATAGAGTTTAAATATTTACCATGTAAACCCACATAAAACTGACAATGTAAACAAATATGTGAAACAGTTTCAATACATCCAGAACTGCAATGGCAAAGAGTGACTGAATAAATCTCCCTCGATAGCAGAGACATGACAAAATTGTCCACCCTAAGGGAAAGCTATTTGGAAAGAGTCACGGTCGCCGCATGCAGAGGCACAGCAAGGCAGCTTCCTCTGTGAATGGGTGCTTTGGACTCAGATGACCTCTGCTGCTGGGAGCTGGCAACCCCCAGGAGCTTTTGCAGGCTGGGCTAGGTGTCACGTGGCATCACAATGCCACTTCTGGTCAGCTAATCAAAAGTGACATCGCACACTGCTGCAATAGTCTAGCCATCCACCATATCTTTATGGTAAAACCACAGATGTTTTGCCGCAACTGGAAGTTAGGTGTGGTGTTGCTATGACATCACCCTCCTCCTCCTCCTCCCCATTTTTTCTTGCTATCACATCAGGAACCAGTGGGCAGCTGGAGGCCCCTAGAGCGAAGGTCTGTGTGCTACATCTGACTGCCTTGCCCGATTCCAGAGAATAACAGTAGATTTTTTTTAATCAAAAAGGAAGGTGTATACAAGTGACTATGACACATGAAGCTCCTATGCTACAGTGCGGGAGACCTTGAGCTTTTTGTGCCTCTGAGCACCTTTGGGATCTTGAGACAGAGCCAAACACGTGGGAAGGGGGAATACAAACATAGCACACATGAGAAGGAGGAGGAGAAGGAAAAGGAGATTGGATTTATACCCTGCCCTTCAAAGGAGTGTCAGAGTGGCTTACAATCTCCTTTCCCTTCCCCTCCCCACAAGAGACACCCTGAGAGGTAGGTGGGGCTGAGAGAACGGCTCGTGAGAGAACAGCTCTGAGAGAACTCGTGACTGACCCAAGGTCACACCAGCAGCTGCATGTGGAGGACTGGGGAATCAAACCTGATTAGAGTCCGCACTCCAAACCACTACACCACTACGCCAATTGGCTACTACACCAAACCCCTACACCAAACTAGGGGGAGAGGTGTTCTGATGCCCCCTAAGGCAGCCAGTCATCGGTTCTGCCCTCACAGTGGCCCTGCCTACTTTCCTGAAGCGTAGGGCAGGCACCTGGAATGCCTGCAGGCACTCCGTTGAGGTACCCTGCTAGAGTGGATAGTAGCTGATTTAGAAAGTAGTCTTAAGCCGGAGACCTGAAGCATTTAGGACAGCAATTAACCCCTTTACTTGAGTAACTTACGCTGGCACCAGTGCGTGCTGGCAGAGTTCCAGTGCTGCAGCAGTGTAAGCCCTGCATGAGAAATGGGCAGTGCCAGAGGAGTGCTAGAGGAGAGCAGGTATCCTAAGACAATGATAATTCGGCGGTTCTTTGCACACTTTCACCTCTTTATATTAAGCCTCCCTCTTTAAAAAGAAAGGGAGGGATCCTGCCACGTCCCATTCATTTCACAGGGAGCTGGCCATGCTTAATTTCTTTTGTTTCATTTCAAGGAGACCACAGCTTAACTTGGGCTAGATTATTCCCCAAGATGGCTGTTTCTACCATTCTTTCCTCTCTGAACAGAATTTTATCTGGGCAGAAGGCCCATCAAGTTTGAAATGTGGGTGTGTGTTGAAATGTAACTGCCTCCGCTCTCCACCCTGGTGGTGGCCCTGTCAGGAACAGACTTAGCCCTAAATGGAGCTATTTACATTTCCCCATATGGAAATCAATCAGATATTCACGTGGGAGAAAGTACAGGGATGCTGCTGGGGACCTCCTTGGGTAGAAGCTAACCCTCCTCCCTGGTGGCCTCAGCTTTTGAGACTCACACCTGCTCCTGTCTGCCAATCTCCACCCATTCACCCCCATAGTTGACTTCTGGATTCTCTTTCTTGGACACACCAGACTGAAGTGGAATATTGGAAGAGTGGGATGGAATCTTGGAAACTGTGTTTAAATATAGACCAATTTCCATGCAGGCATTAATGATGAAATGTGTAAAAATATAATTGAAATACAGTGCCCAGTTTCCCCAGCGAGATGTTTAATTGCAAAACTATTAAGCCTCGTCGTGCATTCACACACACATCTGAAAAATGTACTTGCACCTAATGGATAAACATCCATTAAAAGAATTATAAGAACAAGCCATCTTTCACATCAGTAGAACGAAGTTTGAGTCCAGAGGGGCACCTTTAAGACCAACACATTTTAATTCTGGGTATAAACTTTCGTGTGCAAGCACCCTTCTTCCGTCTTCTTTTTCCGAAGAAGTGAGCATGCACACAAAAGCTTATACCCAGAATTAAAATGTGTTGGTCTTAAAGGTGCCCCCCTGGACTCAAACTTCGCTCTGTTGCTTCAGACCAACACAGCTGCCCACCTGAATCCATCTTTCAAGTCAATGTAAAGGTTGCTACAGGACTGACTGGAACGAACACCTGTGGATACTCCAAGCTGATCTTGCAAATAAACGTACCCCCAAAAAGTTACTGATCCAGCAGTCTTCCTACTTACAATAGTTTTCCAGCCAGTTCACAAGCCAGGTGACCAGGTAAGCAGGACCAAGGAAGCGGTTAAACATTTGAAATACTCTGACTATAGATGTGTTACCCCCTTATGGGTTTGTTTATTGGCTGTCCTCATCCCTTTGAAGGTATCTAAAAAGGGGGGGGGGGATTAAAGCGTATATTTTCTTGGATGAAACTCAGGGCTCTGTTCACTCTTATAATTTACTTTTTACATTCCCCAGAAGCAAGTCCAAGGAACTTCAAAGCACCAGTGAAAATCCCTCGAAGCACTCTAATGTTGGAGACAGCAATGGAAAGCAGAGAACCTCAGACTCTCTCATCTTGCAGATACTCACAGCTTGCTGTAAGGCCAAGGTGGGTTTAACCCTTGGACTTCTGGGTGCTTGCCCCTTAATATATATGGCCAGAATAATGGATGGTTTGGTATGACAGACATCATGGTGTGCTTCTTGACCCCCAAGCCACTGTCCATGGGAAAGAGCAGATCTGCCAGCAGGCTGTAATTCAAGCAGGAACAGATGGAAATGCCAGTAAATATGAACCTAATTCTCCACTGGAAGTAGGGGTGGATATGCAGTCCCTCTGATGCAAATACTGCAGTGGTCCTTTTTCAACTGGCTACAAACACGTGCCCACCCCAAGCTCCTGCCGATTATCAGACAGGAAAAACGATGACCCAGGTCAGAAGGAACACCCTTCCTCACTCAAAAGGAGAGCAGGTACCATGAGGTAAAGGGACATCTGTTTTTTTTACCCCAGTGGCAGGTGAATCCCATTGTGGTTAGTGAATGAAAGCAGACAGCCAGAAGAAGTGAATATTCCAGATTAGTTAATCACATGGGATAGGCTGTGAACTTCAGCCATTTAAAATAAGAGCCGTTTCATGTGGCACTGAGGAGGCAAAATGTTGATCTCCACTGAGGAACACACAGGGGACGCCCACTCACAATGCTGCATTTAGTTGTACTCCCAGGTGTTTGTCAGCCTTTGGAGACAAGCATCTCGCAATGTACTCCAGCAAACACCCTAAGACTCAACATGAGGTCATACACAGAACGTGTTGATCCGACAGGTGAGGAGGGCATGTGATCTGTGATGTCAAGGGGAGTCAGATGGCAACAAAACTCTAGGCAGGCTGGAAGATACTGCACTGAGATGTGGTACAGATTTTGTCCTTTGGTTTCTTACATCCTAGTATCATTTCTGAATCAGATTTCAAAGATGTCAGTGAAATCACCACATTAGTGGCAAAACAATAAAGTGCCAGTATTCAAACTTACCAGACAGTCTGCTCCTTATGTGGTCTCCACAGTTACATATAGCTGTGGCCACTCAGTGGTGAAGCAAAGATGTTCTACACATGCCCAAGACAGCCTTGCTACCTATGCTCCAAAACACCAAAATCAAATTTGGGACTAAGCCCTGAAACAAAGACCCAAATCTTGTTTTCTCTGAAATAAATCTAATTCAACACTCTGATCTTAAACTAAACATAGTTTGGTTAAAATCAGTGGTATTATTTTTCCATATAAATGTTAGAGAACTGAAATGTTTTGCAGTTTTATATATATGAGTGTGTGTGTGTGTGTGAAATGTTTTGCAGGAACAGACTGTGATGTATGAAAGTGACTATAGATGTACTACACTTGGCAAATAACTAAGTGGCTGTTGCCTGTATGGGAATAATACAGCTGGAATGGCCAACTTCTGGCTTCCCAGGGTCAACCTAACCTCCAGTCAGTGGTCCAGGAGCTAAAAGGGTACATTCCTCCATATTCTCTTCACCCCAGACTGACAAGCCTCCACACTTCCACTGGTACTGTTGGGTTGAAAAGACTACCTAGTTATGGAGCACATACATATGCTCAAGCGTAGCACTGCATACCATATGCTCAGAGCTTGCACACTAAACGAGACACACAAAATTCCAAAGAGAGATCAGAGAGAGAGAGAGTTTTCAGTACAACCCGCGAAACAGGTTTCTTTTCCTCAGGAGCAAACTTGTATAAAAAATTGGTAGCAGTAGCAAAGAGCAGGAGTCCAAAGAGTAACAGAATTAGTGGCAGGGGACGAGCTTTTGTGAGTCACTGCTCACCTCTTCAGATAATATCTGAAGAAGTGAGCAGTGACTCACAAAAGCACACAGCCTGCCACAAATTCTGTTACTCTTTAAGGTGCTACTGAACTCCTGCTCTTCGCTACTGCTACAGACAGACTCACAGGACTACCCACACAGATCTAAAATGTGAGAAGACCATCAAGACTACATAAAACCCCACCAGCAGAATCTGTTGTCGTCTCTGCTATAGATTAAGGCTGTAATGCCATACATGCTTACCTGGGAGTAAGAGCTACTGAGCACAGTGTGGCTTACTTCCACGTAAACGTCCTCTGCAAGACTCCCTTTACCCATCTCTCTAGCACATAGCTGTCTGCACCTTTCTCATTCCTTCTCCTTTTCTGTCCACCCTGACCACTTCCTCTGCGCCCATGCAGTTCCTTGGAGACCGTGTGAGCAGCCACAGAGGAAGAAAGCCCCTGGGCAGAAAGGTGGACTCAAGCCTTTCTGAATGCAGTGGAAAGAAGTAGCAGGTGGGATGCAATGAGTCCTGTGGGGTTTCTCATGCCCTTACACTAAATCCAGGAACAAGTCACCCTGAATTCACTGGCCCTTCACCAGCAAGTTAAACGTGCACCGAATTGCAGAACCGTTTCAACTGGGGAAAGGATTCCTGAAATCAACACGAGCATTTTTAATGTGGATTCGATCAACAATGAGTATCACCTAGCCAGAGCGGCACATTTTTAAAGTCCTTATCTTTGGTCAGGTCTTCCCTTTAAAGATTAAAAAGCTGTGTATGGAGGGTGGGGATGCGTAGGCGTGTGCTTTCTTAAAGGAAAGTTGCAATCCCAACTGCGCGTGTCTGTTCTAACCGCTCGCCCTTTCCGACAGCAGCAGGATCCCGCTGACCCCCCGGGGACAACACCAGGTGCCCCCTTCCCTGCCCTAGAGCCCCGCAGGGGTCGCTTCCCCCGGCCCGCCAGAAGCGGAAGTCCCCGACCTTCTTTCGGCCCCGAGCAGCCCTCTCTGCGACCTTCTCCCCGTCCCAGCTTCTCCGCGGTGCAGACGCGCCCGCCCACCTTACCTTGCCCGCTCTGCAGAGGAAGGCAAGCCAGCAGCAGGAGAAGCTGCCGGAGCCCGCCGAAAGACTCCATGCGTGCGTGGCTGGAGGAGAGCCCAGGCGCTCCGGGCAACGTGCAGGCTGGCTGGCCGGCCGGGGCCTCCTCCTCTTCTCCTTCTTGCCCTGCAAAGGTCCTCGCAGCCGCCCAGGACCGGTTGGGCAAAAGGGCGCTTGGGAAGGGAAGCCCCCGCCCGCCGCGCGCGCTCCGCTAACTGGGCGCCCGCCTTTCAAGGGTCCCGCTTGCAGGCACCGAGGGCGCAGCAGAGCCTGGAGGCTGGCCGGGCTTGGGGGAAGTCATCGGCTGGAGCCGGCCGGGGTGGTCCTTGCCTGGCGTCTCATTCAAGGAGCCTTTGCAGGCAACCGAGTGGCCGAGGCGCTTCGGCTCAGGTTTCCTCTGGCAACCAGCGCGGGAATTCCCGAAATGCCTTCAGCGCCAGCAACAGAACCTCAACCTCGCCGGCGGGGAAAGGAAAGCCAACCCCCCTGGGGCAAAGTGGGGGAGCGCGTCTTCTTGGCAGATGAAATCCGGTAACTTCTGCGTCCAAAAGGGGGAATGAGGGGGAGGGGGGTGGAGGGGGAGAGACGCTGCACA
>NW_015162000.1:159303-162122 GCF_001447785.1 Gekko japonicus | reverse complement strand
AGGGGGGGGGGGCAGAGAGTCAAGTCAACACATGCTGAGGAGGCGAAATCCGGAACAGAAACTTCGCCAGACAAAGGAAGCCGCGCAGCCCAAGGCGAGCGGCCTGGCTGCCGGCCCTTATCTTAGTCAAACAAAAGGCGACGTGATCTTTGGTCCGAAGGAGGGTCTGATCTGATGGGGAGCCCTCCTGCCCCCCCCCCAATGCTTTTGGGATTAGATGCCGCGCAGCAGGTACGATGGCCTTGCCAGCATCCAGGCCTTCGAGTACTGTTGGCCGGCAGAGGCTGCCTCCGACCCACTCCCCTACACCTAGTTACCGAGGCCTGGACTGTATCACTACAGGCCGTGTGGGTCACGTTCTCCTGTTCCCCCTAGGAAAACTCCCTGCAAATAAAAACGGCGCTGGGAAGAAAGGGGATGTATAGCCCTGCCCTTCATATGCTGTTTTGCCCTTACAGAGAATTTAGAAAAGTAAAAGGGCCTTAAACACTGTGACCCTTCCCCAGCCGTCCATTCTCCCACCTCAGCAACCTCCAGGTGGTGGCTGGAGATCTCCTGGGATTAGAACTGATCTCCAGGCAACAGAGATCTGTTCACCTGGAGAAAATGGCCACTTGGAAAGGTGGACTCTGTGGCATTATGCCCCACTGTAGTCCTTCCCCTGCCCTCTTCAGGCTCTTCTCCCCAGATTTCCAGATATTTCCCAATAGGGTTGCCCCCCCCCCCGGGGGTGGGGGTGTCCATGATCCGCCAGTGGGGAAGCCCTGCCCCAGAAGAGCCCTGTCCCAACGGGCATGTCGCCGGGGGGATGCTCTAGCATTTGGGCAAAAACTCTGGTGACCATATAGAGCTTTTTGCCCAAAGGCTAAAGCATTCCTCCTGATGTGCCCAGCGCACATGCCAGAAGACTTCTGCATCAAGACTGGAACCCCCACACACACACACCAGCAGCCAGGTAAGACCTGGCTACCCTATTTCCCTACCTGGCGCTGGTAACCCTAGTTGATCACCTCATGTCTAGACCAGGCATTAGTCAGGGTGCCCCCTCATCATTTATTTACTTCATTTTTACCTTCCTCCCCACTGGGGAGCCAGGCCAGTTTACACCATTCTCTCCTCTAATCTGGAGAACCGGGTTTGATTCCCCTCTCCTCCACATGAAGCCAGCTGGATGACCTTGGGCAGTCACAGCTCTCTCAGAGCTCTCTCAGGCCAACCAGTCTCACAGGCAATCCTCCCTCTAAGCTGTGGAGTCTTGTGAGCCAAAATTCTACTTTGGGAGCTACTGGCCTTAAAGTTGTGAGCGAGCGATTTGACTACTGCATAAATTAGTTTGCTCTGGAGCCATCCTTCCTGAGCTAAGACAAAAATGTGTGAGCCGGAGGCTAAAAGACTGTGAGGTAGCTCACCCTAACTCAGCTTAGAGGGAACACTGTTCATAGGGTGTATGTTGTGGGGAGAGAAAGGGAAGGCAACTGTAAGCCACTCCGAGACTCCTTCGGGTAATGAAGGGTGGGGTATAAAACCAATTCTTCCTTCTTCTTCTTACAACAATCATCTGAAGAAGTGAATTCTGAAAAAGTGAGCAGTGACTCATGAAAGCTCAAACCCTACCACAAATTTTGTTAGTCTTTAAGGCGTTCCTGGACTCTTGCTGTTTTCTACTGCTACAGATAGACTAACACGGCGACCCATCTTGAACAACCCTCAGAGGTAGGTTAGCCCAAGGTCACCCAGCGAGCTTTTGTGGCCCAAGTGGAGATTCAGACCCAGGTGTCTCCCAGATGCTAGTCCCGCACTCTTAACCACTACACCACACTGGCGCTCCTCTTGGTTGCCCGGTTTCAACTGGGTGGCAGGAGAAGGCAGTACAGGGGCTGGGCTGCAGAATAAATACACCGGAGAAAGAAGGCCAAATACTTCAGGCTCCACGCTCAGGCTCAGCAAATCAGGCAAAAAAGCTTTTATTATCGGAAAACAACAAAGGCAACCTCAATTAACAATGCTTCGAGAAAAAAACATCCTTCAGGGGGTTGCCAAAATACAAAAAGTAATTAAAATCAACTAGAACTTACAATAACTCCACAAGGTAGGAAAACATCCTGCCCACCAGACGCGCGTTATCTTCCCCCCACACCTTTTGCTATTTTATCTATTGAAGGACCTGTTAAGACGCTACCCCTCCCTGTCTCTAGTGCAGCTTTCCGTTAAGAGATCTCAGCTGTGCAGCTCTTGCAAAGCTGAGTACCGGACAGTTCCTGTGAAGACTTGCAAGGTTGATCCTCCCCCTCCTGCCGTCCTTCAGTTCTACTGAGTTGCTGTATTACAGCCAGGTTGGTGTCTTCCTTACACCCCCCCCACGCAGAAAGAGAGTGTACCTCCATCTCACTTTCTGCGAGAGAGAAAAAAGGAAGACATAAATTCAAGCCAATCCCTGTTATTCCCCATTTTATCTACTGGGCGTTGGCGTAACATTTTACTCCGCTTCGGCAAAGCACCTTGAGAGGGAGTCAGCTAATACATTTTCTTTCTCCTAATATGTTTCACATCAAATGAGAAATCTTGTAGGGACAACGCCCATCTCAGAATCCTGGCGTTAGTTTCTTTCATCTTGTGGATGAAGACCAATAGACTATGATCGGTCTCCAACTGAAAGTGTACCCCCCTCAGATATGTCTTAAGCTTATTTAGCCCCCATACCACTCCCAAAGCTTCCTGCTCGATAACGCTGTATTTCTGCTCTCTGGGCAATAGCTTGCGACTCAGGCATACTACCGGATGAAGGCAGTCATCTTGCCCTTTCTGCAATAGAACCACGC
>NW_015162000.1:140114-155209 GCF_001447785.1 Gekko japonicus | reverse complement strand
CATATTCATCTGCTGCCCATTTTGCCCAAGGAGCTGGGTCATCAGAGTACATAACTGCTGCACTGGGTCAACTAGTTGCCCTTCCACTGGAGCCGCATCTGCCTTCACCGCCGTATCTGCTCCCTTATCATTCTGTACTCCTGTTTCTGTTTTCGGTTGTGAGACCCTCCTACTTAAGGCAACTTCATTATCATTACACTCCTCTAGAATTAGTCTCGTATCAAATACCTTCTCAGAGGAGTATCTTTGAAAGGGCTTTTCTGGTAAAAGGATCCTTCTAATCCTACTGAGGCCATCACTGGATCCATGTTCCATAATGTCCCTTCTGAAGAATCCATGGATCAGCAGTCCTCCTTGGTAGCCTTTCACCTTATTGCCTGTTTGAACTTTAAGCTTCAAGCCATCCCACCGCTGCCACCATGTAAGACACAGGCTTCGGGTTCTCTGCCAAAATACTTCAGGCTCCACGCTCAGGCTCGGCAAATCAGGCAAAAAAGCTTTTATTATCGGAAAACAACAAAGGCAACCTCAATTAACAATGCTTCGAGGAAAAAACGTCCTTCAGGGGGTTGCCAAAATACAAAAAGTAATTAAAATCAACTAGAACTTACAATAACTCCACAAGGTAAGAAAACATCCTGCCCACCAGACGCGCGTTATCTTTCCCCCCACACCTTTTGCTATTTTATCTATTGAAGGACCTGTTAAGACGCTGCCCCTCCCTGTCTCCAGTGCAGCTGTCCGTTAAGAGATCTCAGCTGTGCAGCTCTTGCAAAGCTGAGTACTGGACAGTTCCTGTGAAGACTTGCAAGGTTGATCCTCCCCCTCCTGCCGACCTTCAGTTCTACTGAGTTGCTGTATTACAGCCAGGTTGGTGTCTTCCTTACAGTAGGTTAGCCCAAGGTCACCCAGCGATCTTTTGTGGCCCAAGTGGAGATTCAGACCCAGGCGTCTCCCAGATGCTAGTCCCGCACTCTTATCCACTACACCACACTGGCGCTCCTCTTGGTTGCCCGGTTTCAACTGGGTGGCAGGAGAAGGCAGTACAGGGGCTGGACTGCAGAATAAATACACCGGAGAAAGAAGGATGCTGCGTACTGCAGACAGAGAATCTAAAGTCATGCTTAAAGCCGTGACTGCTTGGATTCTCTGCAGGAGGCTGTGTGTGCGTACTAGGCCACTGTCTTTTCCTTTGAGTCTCCTCTTCTCATAATGTGACCAAAGTATGATAGCCTCATACTAGAAATGGCGAATTAAGTTTATATGGCTCATAGCTCTAAGCCTTGCAGTTACTCGCTCGCATACGTCTTGCTAAAAGTTTATTTATAGGAAGAAAGTCCCACTGAAAGTATTGGTGGTGTGAGGACAGTTCCTTGTGGCACTTTACCAGACCAATAGCTACCTACCTACCTATCTATCATCTATCCATCTATTACTGCTCATACGGCTGTCACCTTAAGCAGAAATTAGAACCAAAGAAAATGTTTTAAAAGACCTTACTCAGTAGTATTTCTCTTATATTTGATTATTGCGCCCATGGATTTTGCCACTGAGAGGGTGACACGATCATTGGTATCTGATAGTAGCCATGACACCTGGGCTCGCACATTTAGCAGCTCCATATCTGCTAAAGGGATGACTAAATTAGCCCTCAACTCTTCGAATATAGGGGACTCTATAATCATATGTTCGATGGTTTCGATTGCATGATATGAGCATCTGCATGTTCTATTAGAGTATGATACGTTATTATATGATATCTGCCCTCCAAAACTGCCGAGGGACGAACGTTCAGTCTTGCAAAAGTAAAAGCTCTTCTTACTTTTGGGACTGTCGATTGATAAAAATACTTTGGCATTACCACACCAATACTATATTGTGGACGTTGGGACTCAGATACCTTGCACAGTGACTTCCACAGAAGAACGGCTGCTTCTCCAGAAAGAAACTTCACTGCTGGAGAAAATAAGCACTCAAGGCACCCAAATCCATGCTCACAAATAAGCTGTGGCTCAGTGGCCATGCGGTTATCATGCCAGCTTCTCCATCCTCCTGCTGCCAAGAAGGAAGTTCACATCACGTCACTACAAGCAGCTGGTTCACTTAATGTAAGACAGATAATGTGCAGGAGATTTGGGGGGTGGGGGAGTCTTTGATCCTTGCAGGAGACGAAAGTGATAGCCTCCTTAGAAAAAGCAGGATGTGGAACATAGGTAGGTTGGGCTGGGCTTGTAGGACCACCGTTTCTGAAGACCCCCAGCCACCACTGCTTTAAGTTATGACATTTCAGATGGGCCTTGAGCAGTGGTTCCCAACCTTTGGTATATGGTGAATCACAAGTGCAAATCTACTTGATATGGTGACCCAATAGGGTTGCCAGTCCCCAGGTCCTGGTAGGGGCTCCCCCAGTTTTTGGGACTTCTGCCTGCCGCTGACCAGAGGGGGAAACCCTGCCCCCAAACAGTGACATTGCTGCATGAGGTCCCTAACACGATGTCACCAGAAGTGATGTCATCACATCGGGGACTTCGTGCAGCAACGCTCTGGTTTCAGGGCAAACTATGGTTTGAAGCCAGTTTTACCATAGAGTAAAAACCGAGCGTCGCCCCCCGACATTGCTGACTCAATGATGTCTTCGGGTGATGTCATTGCATTGGGGACATCCTGGAATGCACCCCAAATCCCTCCACCAGCGCAGTGGGGGGACCTGGCAGCCCTATGACCCATCCAGGACAGGCCCAATGTTTTTTGGCACCCTAGGCAAGCTATGACCTTGGCATGCGTCTAGTTCAGTTTCCCATTTCCTAGAGTGGCTAACCAGGTGATTTTGAGAAACCATCAAACATCACAGAAAGGGAGCAGCTGCCCCCACCAGGGCTATTTTTGGGCAGGAACGCACAGGAATGGAGTTCCGGCTGACTCCCAAGTTGGCCATGCCCAGCAGGAACTCATTAGCATAATAGGCCGCACCCAACAGCAGAAACTCATTAGGATTGGCTACTTTAGGGGTGTGTGGCCTAACATGCAAAGGAGTTTCTGCTCCAAAAAAAGCCCTGGGTTTTGACAACAAACAAGGTAAACAGAATAAGAAGCAAAAAGTGGGTGTGGCTGGATGACCACACTTCTGGTAACATGGGGGTGTGGCCTAATGGGCTAATGAGCTGTGCTGTCAGGGTGTGGCCTAATATGCTAATGAGTTTATGAAGTTGGGTGTGGCCTATTATGCTAATGAGTTCCTCCTGGGCTTTTTCTACAAAAAGAGCCCTGGGCCCCCCACTGTGAATCCCAAGAAACTGGCATTCTGACATACACAGCCTTTGCATGAGGAGGTCACATTCCAGCCTTTCACCACTCTCTTCTTCTCTATTACTCCCCCTGATCCCCCCCCCTAAGATTCTAATAAGCCCCCTCAAGTAACCCTCAGGACACCTTTTACTTGTATATATGCAGTGAAGAAAAAAATACCACATGAACACATGAAGCTGCCTTCTACTGTATCAGACCATTGGTCCATCAGGGTCAGCATTGTCTACTCAGACTGTCAGTGGCTCTCCAGGGTCTCAGGCTTTCACGTCACCTGCTACCTGATCCTTTCCACTGGAGATGCCAGTAATTGAACCAGGGACCTTCTGCACACCAAGCAGATGCTCCCCCACTGAGCCACAGCCCCGCCCCAAGCTGCCAACCAATGTATGATGTGGAAGATGCCATTTCGAAGGTCAGGTCTTAGTTTCCAAAATACAAAAGAGAGCAATCGAAAGGGCAGGGGCGGCCCCAAAGGAGGGCTGGCTTGCGACCCACAAGTTGGGAAATACCAGCTGAGAGAGCAGTCCTAAGCACATCTAGTCACAAGTAAGTCCCAATATATTCATTGGGGCTTACTGCTGGAAAAGTGTTCTTCGGGTTGGAATGTGCAAGCAAGGCCTCCCTCAATTAATGAAGCAGTGATATTTTGGGGAAAAATAGATTAAAAGTCTTGGAGAAAACTAGATAGCAGGTATGTCTTCCCTGGCACAGCAGAAAAGTGTCTTTCCTAAAACAGTATATATATCATCTACAGTCCAAGAATGCTTTTTCATGTATGAATATGCAGGTTTATGGATTAAATTTCATATGATTTCTTTTAATGCAGTGATATCCCTAACTCATGTAAGAGCAAGGAGTGAAGCCCTGGGACTTTTTCATAATTGCTTTGCTGGAAAGTAAAAATTATTATTATTTTAAAGAAGTCGTGATCTGATTTTTTTTTTACATACCACTCAACATGATAATTTGTTGGGGGGGGTTAGCCCAATTTTTGAATTGTAGACTTGGGCTATTTTTCAACATCCTACAAGTGGGTTTTTGAAAATATATTTCACATAACACATCAGTAGAAAAGAGCAAGAGTCCAGTAGCACCTTAAAGACTAAAACCAATTCCGCACTGACATTTTTGTCACTCGTTTGTCCCTATTGCTTCAAGGTTCCCCCCCCCCGAGTGTTTTGTTCTCTCTAGTAGTCCCAGAGGGAGCAAAACACATGTGGAGGCGGGGGGGGGGCGACCCAAAGCAATAGGGGAAAATGTGTGACAAAAGTGTCGTAAATAATTGGTCTAACAAAATTTGTGGGAGGGTATGAGCTTTTATGAGTCACTGCTCACTTCTTCAGATACGTAAATATCTGAAGAAGTGAGCAGTGATCCACGAAAGCTCCTACCCTGCCACATATTTTGTTAGTCCATAAAGTGCTACTGGACTCTTGCTCTTTTCTACTGCTACAGACAGACTAACATGGCTATCCGTCTTGACATAACAAATCAGTTGCCTTCCAGTTTTTGCATTTCTTTGGCGGGGGGGGGGGAGTCTTTGTAAGTTCTTCCGTAAATATTTGAAAAAGCAGGATAGGCTCTGAGGTCTCTAATGGGTACATGTAAAAAAAAAAAGGCTTCAAAAGGGTGGTTGTTTTAAAGATACCATTTCTGACCTGGTAATAGTCTGTTTAGGCGGTTGTTTTGGTAAACCCTGCTATCTACAAGGAATTGTTAAGTAAGGGAATTACAGATCTTGGCTTCAGTCTTACATTAACCATGCACGGCTAGTCACAGGTAACAATTAGTTACTCACAGAATACGAGGACTGCCCATCTGCATTCAGGCACTGCAGTGGGAATCCAGCAAGCAGTATGGATATGAATCTCACTTGTAACTTTGGATGTGTAACCCAGAATCAATTTAATCACATATAAGGAATATATCAAATCTGATTCGATGCATGTTTTCACACAAATGAGCCCCATCAGTCCCAATGGGAGTTACACCAAATCAAGGATGCAGATAATTACAGTTGTTACACACCAGTCTAGTTTGACCCAAACTGTGGTTGGTTTCTCTTGAAATGCTTTCTACTGACTGAAGGATGTGGAGGGTCAGGGACTGGCATGTGGCTAGGATGACCACTCTGCAGGAGTGGCCTGAGGAGATAGTGAAACGTAGGAACCCAGGAATCCTGACCCATCTCCTGGCTCCGTGTGTGGGGAGGGGGCATGTCAGGGCTCTGACTTTGAATATAAAGGCTTAGGAGCTACTGAGGAGGGTGGGAACTACCTTCTAAGGCAGGGGTGTCGAACTCATTTGTTACGAGGGCCAGATCTGACATAAATGAGACCTTGTTGGGCCGGGCCATGTGTGTCATAAAATGTAATGCCAGAGATATAAACTTTATAAAGGACACAAACACAAAAGTTAAAATTAACTTAAAATAAAAACATGCTTAAAACATTAGCACTCTTGCAATATTTTGTTTAGTTAACAGTGTCTGATAACTGACACCTCTTGCTCTGAATTACTGCATCAAAATGTCTGTGCTGTTGTAATTTTGAGTATGCTGTTCAGGTGTGTATCTGTAAGCTGCAAACCTACGATGACGCAGCAGCAGCAGAACTGGAAGAAGCAGAAGACAGCCAGTTCCACTGTGGGCCTGATCTGGCCCCCGGGCCACATGTTTGACACCCCTGCTCTAAGACTTTTCATGATGCATCCTCTAGTACTGAGGGACCCAGGTAAAATACTCTCACCTGAAACCACTTTCCCTCCTTGTTGTTTGAATGACTTGAAAAGAGAGGCTCACTCAGGAATATCCAAATACTCCTCACAAATCTTTAAATGACACCCAGACCTTTCTTTCAAGGAGCTCAGGGTAGCAGACTGGATTATTTTCCTCTCACCTTCTTTCCTTACAGCAAGTCTGAGGTAGGTTATACCTGAAAGATAATGACCGACCGAAAGCTACCAAGGAACGTCATGGCAGAGGGCCAAACTACGCGTTACGTTTCATGCTTGTCCTCCACTGGGACTTTTAGTCAGAGGCAGAGGTCGTTTCGTAGAAAAAGAGCTAGGGGAACTCATTAGCATAACTCATTAGCATATGCCACACCCCCTGACATCACCGGAAGTGTGTCATAAGGCCACGGCCCCTGACATTACCGGAAGTGTGTCATAAGGCCACACCCACCACTCAGTCTTAGTCTTAAAGGTTAGTCTTAAAGGTGCTATTTGTTAGTCTTAAAGGTGCTATTTGAACTCTTGGACTATTTTGCAGCAACAGACTAACACAGCTACCTCGGGGAAGCTCCTGGATGGGGCTGGGAGTCCTTGCGGAGGCCACGTGGAGTGGCCTCGGCCAGGCAGAGGGGGAGGACGCCAACTTACCCTCCTGCTTCTTCCTCCTTCTGCAACAGAATGAGGCTAGAAGCAGGGGGCGGCCGGAAGCAGGGGGCGGGGCTTCGTCATGTGCCCCGCCCCCCGCACCTCACCCGGGGGAACTGCGATCCCCCCCGAATCCACCTCTGGTCAGAGGCATCTGTGGGTTCCCCACTGGGAATTCAGTTCCCAAGTGTCTGTGGGTTCCCCACTGGGAATTCAGTTCCCAATCTCAGTTTGGATTGTTCCAATGGTCCTGACCTGACTCGGCTCTCTATGCCTGAGACTTGGGTTCCCAGTGCAGAACTCACTGCTGGCATTTGACTAGAAGTCTTTGTGGAAAGGAAAGGTGTAATGTGCAGTTAGGTTCAGAGTGAGAATTTGAACCTAGGTCACCCCAGTTCTACACCAGCAAGCTATAATGCTAACCACTACCCCACCCTGAGTCTTGAGTAGGTATGTGTGGAATTCCACTGAGAAATGGAATTCCACTGAGAAATCTATATCATATGGCAAGAATATGGCACCAGAAGGAGACAGATAAGTCTAGTAAAATTCAGGGGCATCTCTGGGCCTCACCCTGACATGTCTCCTCATGCCCTATGTGATCGCTCATGTCGTATGTTCTCAAGCGGAAAATAATCTCATACAGGTGTATATGTAAAGTTGAACAAGAAATTATAAAGAACTACATGTGATTTCCTGTTCCTTTACATCTTCCCTTCCCTTGACTTCTATTTCTTGTTCCGGTTTTCTTCAGTAAAAGAGATTAATGTACCCTTGCTAAATGTTTTATTTGTTATTTACAGAGTTTATACCCCATCTTTCTGCCCTCATCAGGGCCACCAAGGTGGCTAACAGATTAAAAACATACATAATAAAACTGAAGAAGAAGATACTGGATTTATACCCCGCCCTTCACTACCCAAGGGAGTCTCCGAGCAGCTTACAAACTCCTTTCCCTTCCTCTTCCCACAACAGACACCCTGTGAAGTAGGTGGGGCTGAGAGAGCTCTGACAGAAACTGCTCTTTTTCAAGAACACCTCTGACAGAACTATGGCTTGCCCAAGGTCATCCAGCAGGTGTGAGTGGAGGAGTGGGGAATCAAACCCGGTTCTCCCAGATTAGAGTCCACACACTTAACCACTACACCAAACTGGCACACTTAACCACTACACCAAACACATGTTAAGACCCATTAAAACCAAAGTAGAAGACATCATTTGAACAATTAAAACCAAGTTAAAATATGCATACAATACAATAAAATGCACATAGATAAAAGCAACAATTAAATACAGGGTAGGAAGGAGAGATCACTGTGGGAATGCCACATGAAACAAAAAAGCAGAAGATGGCTATTTTATATATATTTGAACCTAGATCATCCCAGTTCTACACCAGCATGCTATAATGCTAACCACTACCGCACCATGAAACTTGAGTAGGTATGTGTGGAATTCCACTGAGAAATGGAATTCCACTGAGAAATCTATATCATATGGCAAGAATATGGCAACAGAAGGAGACAGATAAGTCTCCCTGAGTAGAGAGTTCCAGAGTCAACCCAGGCTAGCCTGATGTTGGAAGCTAAGCAGGGTCGGCCCTGGCTAGTATTTGGATGGGCTACCTCCAAGGAATACCAGGGGTATGAGGCAGGCAATGGCAAACCACCTCTGAAACATCTCTTGCCCTAAAAAGAAGTCTGGCTCACCACCTAATCATGCGTAACGCTTTTAGCTAGAACTTCTGGCTGCTGGTCAGTGGCCCTCTCTGCGCTAACAGCTCACTGTAGATTACTCTGGAGAATCCAAGCAGTCAAGCCTTTAAGGTTAACCTCGTATTTCGTGTCCCTGCCCTCTGTCCTATTCTTTTTTCTCCAGTTTATTTTTGTGTTTATGCATTCTGCATCTACAATCAAAATCTGCATTTTTTTTTTGCTTAATTGTGGTTAATGTCACTTGTGACCTGTGGAAGGGGGTGTCCAGTTGCCACCGACTTCGCACACTGCACACTCCCTGTTCTCTCCTCCCTGCTCTCCCACCCCCTTTGGCTAGCTGCTGCTGGGCTACTCCAGTCATCCACGACCCATAGAGGGACGTCAGCTTGGCGGCTGGCTGGTTTGTCAGGAGGGGTAGCATCCCCAGGGTTTTAATTTTTAAAAAAAATCATAATAATAAATGGTCTTTCAAGCCTCTCCCATTGTTTCCAGTGGGCAATCCTGTCATTCCTTTTAATACATCCCCTTCCCAGTTGTGTGCAGATTGGCTTTGGGGAAGGGGGGAAAGATGCCTCCCTAGGGTCTAATGTGCAAAGGGGTGAGGAGTGTATCAAATGCCTCCCCCCCCCAAGCTAGAAGCATCAAACTTGCAGAGGACCTCCACAGGCTGCCCCTCTACCTGTCTTCCAAGTTGTGTGCAGACTGTCTTTGGGGGAGGCGGAAAAGATCCCTCCCTAGTGCAAAGAGGGGAGGAATGTGTCAAATGCCCCCCTGCAAGCTAGAAGCGTCAAACTCCCAGAGGACCTCCCCAGGCCGCCCGTTTACCTGCCCTCCAAGTTTCATCCAGCTTATGTCATTCAATTTGCTAGGCCGCCCTTCCCTGAAACAGGGCTCAGGGTGGCTTACATCAAAGGCAAATACATGTGTGCAGATTGGCTTTGCCCCTGGGGAAGGGGGGAAAGTGGGAAAACAGAGGTGCAGAAAGAGCCAATCTTAGGATCTCCTGGCTATTCTGCACGCAATGCCATATGATAAATAATTATTATAATTATTTCTAGAGTTTTGGTGCCACATCCAAGAAGGCCCTCTCCCAAGCTGCCACTGCCTAATCTCAGAAGGTGGGAACACCTGAAGCAGGGCCTCAGAAGATGACCTAAGTGGCTGGATAGGTTTGTAAGGGCGTAGGCGTAGGAACTCTCAGGCTGGGGCAAGGGATGCTCTGTCTTCTTGGTGCTTGGAGGGGGCAACAGTGGGAGGGCTTCTAGTGTCCTGGCCCCACTGCTAGACCTCCTGATGGCACCTGGTATTTTTCGCCACTGTGTGACAGAGTGTTGGACTAGATGGGCCATTGGCCTGATCCAGCATTGGCTTCTCTTATGTTCTTTGCCCCAGTATTCCCTGTTACTATGTTTGGGTGTGAAAATTGGGCAATGAAGGAAGCTGAGGAAGAAAGTAGGTTCCTTTGAAATGTGGAGCTTGAGGAGAGTTTTACGGATACCGTGGACTGCCAAAAAGACAAACAAGTGGATCCTAGACCAAATCACGCCTGAATTCTCCCTAGAAGTTAAAATGGCTAAACCGAGGCTATTGTACTTTGATCACATTATGAGGAGACAGGAGTCACTGGAAAAGGCAATAATGCTAGGAAAGATTGAAGGCAGCAGGACGAGAGGAAGACCCCAACATGAGATGGATTGACAGTAAAGGAAGCCAGGACCTTAGGTATGCAAAACCTGATCAAGGTTGCTAATGATTGGACATTTTGGAGGACATTAATTCATAGAGTCGCCATCAGTTGGAAGCAACTTGACAACACTTAACACAGAGGGAGAGGGAGAGAGAGGGAGGTGGCCCTTTAGGTATGCTGGTCCCAAGATATATAAGGCTTCAAAGGTCAACACCAGCACCTTTAATACCTTCCAGAAACAGACTGGGAGCCAGTCTCGATGGGCCGTGACTGGAGTGATCTAGTCCCTATGACCCACTGCAGCTAACATCCTGACTGCAGCTTTCTGCACCAGCTGGTACAAATGCTTTTCAAGGGCATCCCTATGCAGAGGTCATTGCAGTAATCTAATCTCTATGTAACCAGGGCATGCAGAATAGTCGCTGTGAGTTCTTTTTTAAAAAATAATTTCTTTATTTGTTTTCGGATATTAAACACACCATCGATCAAAAAAGAGACACAAAAAAGAAAAAAAAAGGAAAACAAACAAAAGATCAAAGAAAACAAAAAAGAACAACACAAAACATACAACACAGCATAAACATACACATATTAATACAATTCTAGCTTCTTTAACACAATCTGGTTGCAGATACATACCTCCTTTTCTCATAATATAGCCGTCCGAGTACTATTCTATCTTTACATTCATCTATTCATAATCGTTCCAAGTTTATTTATCCAGGATTGAGCTATTTTCTCTCATTTAACCACCTATAAAAATTTAACCAATATTTATCAAAATTTTCATATCCTTTATCTTGTAGAATAAAAGTTAATTTCTCCATCTCTGCCACTTCTAATATTTTGGCAATCACATCTTCTCTGATAGGGGTTTCCTCATTTTGCACTAATGGGGCCACATATGTCTCAACTCTGAACATTTTATATGTGCATCTGGTGTAGCTGGAAAGGCAGACAAATCAACTACCAATACATGAATACACGTGAGCGATATTGCTATGTGTGTCTCACACATATACTTGCTTGATTTTCCCTCCAGCTGGGTGGGATGCTCACCTCTTCCAAGATGGTGCTTGAACAAAACCATTTCCCCCATGCTCAAACCCCGTTAAGGGGGGAATATAGTAATTAAGAGAGCAATGCTAAGCAAGTCTACTCAGTATCCTTCTTAGATCTATTCTGTTGGGCTTGCTTCTAGGAGAGTGTAGGATCACAATGAAGACCCATGGGCATTCTTTTGGCCATGTGGGGTAGACTTGAGCCTCAGTAATCTAAGGCCAAGCCATAAAGAGCAGGCAGGCCACTCGGCCTTTGGCATGGCCCACTCAGACCCTCCTGCTCATTCCAAGCCACAGGGAACCGGTAATTGCTCCACTCCTTCTTTGAAGCTTTTCCTTCTACACACACATTGTCTGCAATGATTAATTTCAAGGCCTGCTGCATTCTGAAGCAATTTAAATTATGCCTTATACATGGGCTTTACAAAGGAGCCGGGGCGAAACAGCCATTCTGATCGTTAGTGTCATTTCCAGTCACTTCCACAGGCAACATTTGGTTCTTATTACTCAAAAGATAAGGGGGGGGGACTAGCAAGGAGAAAAAAGGGAAACGACCATCCAAAGTGCTGTAAGCATTCCTCAGACACGCATGACTCAAAAACATTTGAAACTGGAGCCTTTCAGGAGCATTTTCTTTTGCATGTCAAACTGACTTTCCTCCATCCCATCAGGCTCAACGAAACATTAAAGGTTATTTTAATAAAGGAAAGGGCTTTGTAGTCAAGAATTCTGGATATTTTAATGCTCTTAATCTGGAAACATATCTTAAGCATGAATAGTTATCACACCACATTTCTCTACTTTTCCAGTCCTCCTAACAAGTCGTAGCAATACAAGTAGGGGACCTGCAAGGACTTGCAGGGGGGCGTCTTTTTCCCCTGTCCCTATTTCCTCTTTCTCTTTCCTGAACACCCCAACAGCCTCTCCCCTTTTCTTGTTTCCTTCTCACCTTGCTACCCAGCAGCCTCCCTACCTTTATCTTAGTTTCTTAATTTTACAAGAGCTGCTTCTATTATTTGTATGTTTTTAACCTCCCCATGGTTTGTTTTTTTAAATTTCAGATGTTTCTGCAAACCTGTGGCTTTTCCCAGGTTTGTAGAGAGATCCCTTCTTGTCTATCCATGTCCATGGTGCAGCCATGTTGGGAATTAGAAAAATTGGTAGCATCACCCTTACTAATCCTATTAAAATCATGCTGGGAGAAGCATTTCAATATGACTTTGAACCATAATTTGGGAATGAAACAGCATTATCTTCAGCTGCAGTTGGATAAGGTCAGCCCGTCATTGTGGATATTGTTAGATCGGTCAGTAGCATATATTTCAGTCGACCATGATACTTTGGTGCATGGCCTACAATCCTTGGTTGAGATAGCGGAGACCAGCAAGCCTCTGCTGGTTTCATTCTTTCCTTGCAGGCGGGAAAGAAGAAGTCTCCATAGGACTTCAATGTAAAAGTTGTTCTGGCTATCAGAGTTGATCTGTGTTGGAGTTGTGTTACGGGATGTTGAATAAAGCTGAATCATTGCTGAATCACTGACTACTTTGTTAAGTGAGCGGCTTAACACCTAGTAAATCAATTGCTTTTATTCCGAGGAATAAATTGCTTTTGTTTGTATTTTGAGTAAAAATAATGTTATTTGCGTTGGCCTTTGTCATTTATGAGGTTTATATCTCTGGTATCTGGCATTACGTTTTATGGCACACATTGGCATGGCAAAACCTGTCTGTCTTAATGTATGCAGCCGTAACACCACACAGGGATATAAAGACACTATGTCAACAACTTTGCTACAGCCATTCCTGGACCTGCTGCAAACCCATGAGGAGCCATTTAGCAGCCATCAAAAACGCTTCTGCATTATTCCTCATCTTCCTCTACCCTCTCTGTGCTGTTCACCTGGGATGTTCCAACCCTAATGGGGATTTTGTTTTTTTTTAAATCTGGCCCTTAGCATTCCATCATACAGAAAGCTTTCAAAGTGAAGACATACTCCTAAACTGCAAGCTCATGAACATGGTAGATAATAGAGTGTCTGTGAAGACAGTAAAGAATGAGAGCCAGCAGGTGCTGAAGGAAAATACAAGATTAATTCAGAGTAGGAAGCGAAGAGTATGGGGTAAGAAGGTCCTTGATTGCTCACACTTGAAAAAGATTGAATGAATATGAGTTGTAACCATATTATAATTTATTTGTGAAACAGCTCCATGTATAAACAAGCAACCTGACGAAGCATTGAGGGAAATGGAATACTTACCTAGGAAATCCGTCATTGTTGTTTGGAAGTGTTTGGAAGCAGCAACAGCATTGCATGAAGTAAAATAAAGGAATAAAAGAAGAAGCAATGTTTGTGGACAGTAACTGTAATGGAATCATTTTTTTCATAGTGAACTTTGGTGGTCTGTACCTTTGGTTAATCACTGTGGCCCATTTGTGGCTTGAACTACCTGCAGGTTGGCAACCTGAGTCCCTGGTGGTGTTGGCGAGGTCAAATGAAATGGTATTCAGTGTCTGACTGCATTGGACAGGACATGCAATGGTGTGTATTAGTGAGCAGCAGAATGCCATGCCTGCCAAAACAACCGAGAGAAGCCCGCAAACAGACAGCCAAGGGGCTCAGAATTTTGAGGTACAATTTCACATTCAAGGTCGGAGTGGCGGAACAAGGGATTCATGCCCACTGGTACTATCCACAAACCTTCAGAGGTCTTTTCCCAAAGACAACGTAGTTATTTCTTACAAGAAAAAGATGTCACAGTTCAAGGACCGATAACTGAAGCAGGGAGGGAGCTGATGGATCCTCCGAAGACCAGAGTGAGCGTAGGCAGGACTTAAATCCAGGGA
This sequence comes from Gekko japonicus, assembly GCF_001447785.1. Lineage (NCBI taxonomy): Eukaryota > Metazoa > Chordata > Lepidosauria > Squamata > Gekkonidae > Gekko > Gekko japonicus. The sequence continues at coordinate 141,218 of NW_015162000.1, read as the reverse complement.
CATGGACATTATTCGTTTCATCCAGTTTATGTCATTCAATTTGCTAGGCCACCCTTCCCTGAAACAGGGCTCATGGCGAATTACATCAAAGGCAAATATATTATATAAGAAAATTAAAACATCGAAATATATTAAAACATGAGAGTCAAGCGTAAACCTCTAACGTTCCTTCTCCCCCCCCTTCAATCCACACAAATTCTTTAATCCACATAAATCTATCACATTTTTATCCTACCCTTCTTCTATACAGTTCAGGGTGGCCCAAATGATCCTCTTCCCTCCCTTAGTATTCCTCACGATCTTCCTGCGAGGTAGGTTAAAGGGAGAGTGACAGGGCCAAAATCATAGTGTGCTTTGCGGCAGCATGGGGATTCGAACTCAGCTCTCTGCAGTCTTCCTGTAGCTCAACACCCACAAGGAAGCAGCCTGATGAAGATGTTGACTCTTCATGCCTTCTAAGGGTACTTTGTGCATCAGCAGTTTGCTTGGGTGTCTTTGGGAGCAATCCAGGAGCTTGCTGGGTTGATAGGCTGGTATCCTGAAGGTGGACAAGGGCTCTGAAGGCATAGTTCTCCTCCAGAGCTTCTTCTCAAAGGCATTTACAGGATCCCTTTAAGTGCTTTTGAGAAGAAGTGGAGGGCATGTGCACGGCCCCCCTGATTCTTCTAAAAAAAACCTTGTGGGGCTGGCCCTTTAAGGGCCACTGTAGCTACGGGCCAGAAGGCATTCCTTTGTCAGATGGAAGAGCCATTTGTTGATGATTTAATTCATATTTTGGGGGGGATCTCCATTTATATTTTCAGCCCCTGGTACCAAAATGTCTTTGGCCTTTTGAAATGGATTAAGACCATACAGTGCGGCTCGTGTGGGATGATGCCACGGCAGCATGCAAGTAAAAGGTTCCACGCGTGACTTCCTTTTCCTTTTAAAAAAGAAAACAAAAGGCCCTGTTCACAGACAGGACTAGCATGCAAGGATGCGGCAAACGTCATTAAACTAAAGCTGAGTGGACATTCAAATGTACCTTGTTTGCACTGCGCATTTTGGGTCAAGTGAAACACCTCATATGTCCAGAAACGTCAGCTGGCCCAGAATGGGACAGCC